>NW_026698561.1:0-12500 GCF_030435755.1 Ochotona princeps
TAAACCCTAACCCTGACTCCTAACCCTAACCCCTAACCCTAACCCCAACCCCTAACCCTAACCCCTAACCCTAACCCCTAACCCCAACCCCTAACCCTAACCCTAACCCCTAAACCCTAACCCTAACCCTAACCCCTAACCCTGACTCCTAACCCCTAACCCTGACTCCTAACCCCAACCCCTAACCCTAACCCCTAACCCCTAACCCCTAACCCCTAAACTCTATCCCCTAACCCAACCCCTAACCCCTAACCCTGACTCCTAACCCCAACCCCTAACCCTAACCCCTAACCCCTAACCCTAACCCCTAACCCTAACCCCTAACCCCTAACCCCTAACCCTGACTCCTAACCCCAACCCCTAACCCTAACCCTAACCCTGACTCCTATCCCCAACCCTTACCCCTTACCCTAAGCCCAGCAGCTCCCCCCCACCTCTTTCCTGGATATCTTTTCGAGTCTGGGACGTGACACGGCACACCTGAGCATCTTGGTGGTTTAGTGTTGGACTAATTCGCAAGCAGCCCGGGCGGGAAAAGGCTGTGGGCAGCATTGTACTGCCCCAGGTGGGGCCAGCAGAAGCAGGTCATTACTCAACGTTGAGCCCAGCTTCCCCTGGTGAAACGAGTGTTCCTTTCTTTCTGAAGCAAGGGGAAAAAGAAATGCATAAGTCAATGAAAAACTGAAATTTAAGTTGAAACAATTTTTAGAAAGACTCCCCAACTATACAGAAGAAAGAAAGAAAGAAAGAAAGAAAGAAAGAAAGAAAGAAAGAAAGAAAGAAAGAAAAGGAAAGACAAGGAAAGAAAGAAAGAAAGGAAGGAAGAAAGAAAGAAAGAAGAAGAAAGAAAGAAAGAAAGAAAGAAAGAAAGAAAGAAAGAAAGAAAGAAAGAATTTTTAAAAGAGAGAAACAACGTTGAACAAGTGCAGAGACGGATGGAATTCAGATTCCTTAGGAAGGATTCTAGCACTGTAGTCCAATGGGGAAAATCTGTGGAGGGGTGGGAGTTGGGGTGGTGGGGAAGAAAAGAAGAAAGTCAGTTAGCATTGAACATCTAAACGGGGTGGGAGGAGAAGCGGTGCCGAGATGGCAAGGAGGGAGCCAAGAGAGTGGGGGGAGGGGTAGGGAAGGTCAGGTTTCAGAAGGCTGAGGGGATGCAGACAATCAATAGGTCAAGAGTGACACCTGCTGGCAAATAGCGTGTGTCAATTGCCGCCGGGCAGCTGGTCGACCACCGCCGAGAGACGAAGTGCAACTGGTCGACCTGAGCTGAGAGCACAAATGCAACTGGTCGACCTCCGCTGAGACCAAATGCAACTGGTCGACCTCCGCTGAGACCAAAAGCAACTGGTCAACCTCAGCTGAGCCCAACTGCAACTGGTCAACCTGAGCTGAGAGACTGAGTGCAACCAGGCAGCTGGTCGACTGCCTTCCTTGGAAAAGAAAGGGTTAGGGTGGGAGGGAGGGAGAGAGGGAGAAAGAGAGAAGGAGGGAGAGAGGGAGAGAGGGGCAGAGAGAGAGAGAGAGAGAGAGAGAGAGAGAGAGAGAGAGAGAATCTTCCACCACTTCACCAGTCAGTTCAGGACTTTGTCCCCAAAATGCAGGCCAAGAGAACTCAGAACGTTGGTGAACACAGCATTCCAGAGAGTATAGAATACTGGTCCTCAGTGCCACACAGCTCTGTTTAGCATACAAACAGGGTTTGCAACAGCTTTTGCCTCAAACCTCTGTGTGTGTGTGTGTGTGTGTGTGTTTTTTGTTTTGTGATGTGTGTGTTTGTGTGGTGTGTGTCTAACTGTGTGTGTTAAAAACTGAACGTTTCTGAGTTCATGTGCACAGAACCTCAACAAAACAACTAAACCAATGGGCATCGGAGTCCCATCTGGAGGTGTTCACATTGCATTTTGACAAGATACTGAGCCAAATCTCAGAGAGAGAAGTGAGGAGCAAAATCAATCAATAATGATAAATAGGTGGTAATAAATCACGAATGTAAAATCGAATGATATGTATTCTGGGAGTGAGTGAGTGGAATTTACCAACAGTGTCTGGTACACCTTTGTATCTGGATAGGCAATGATGAAGAGCAGTGGGGGTGGTGATGGTGGTGGAGGTTGGGGGGGAGAGATGTCATTTCCAGTGTTCTCCAACCTATGGGAAACTTGTAGGGAAAGTAGCATGCTGCCTAACTCTAACCCTAACCCTAACCCTAAACCCTAACCCCTAAACCCTAACCCTACCCCTAACCCTAACCCTAACCCTAACCCTAACCCCTAACCCCTAACCCTGACTCCTAACCCTAACCCCTAACCCCTAACCCTAACCCCTGACCCTGACTCCTAACCCCAACCCCTAATCCTAACACTAACCCGTAAACCTGAACCCTAACCCCTAACCCTAACCCTAACCCTAACCACTAACCCTAACCCTGACTCCTAACCCTAACCCCTAACCCTAACCCCTAACCCTAACCCCAACCCCTAACCCTAACCCCTAACCCTAACCCCTAACCATAACCCCTAACCCTAACCCCTAACCCTGACTCCTAACCCCTAACCCTCACCCTAACCCCTAAACCCTAACCCTAACCCTAAACCCTAACCCTGACTCCTAACCCTAACCCCTAACCCTAACCCCAACCCCTAACCCTAACCCCTAACCCTAACCCCTAACCCCAACCCCTAACCCTAACCCTAACCCCTAAACCCTAACCCTAACCCTAACCCCTAACCCTGACTCCTAACCCCTAACCCTGACTCCTAACCCCAACCCCTAACCCTAACCCCTAACCCCTAACCCCTAACCCCTAAACTCTATCCCCTAACCCAACCCCTAACCCCTAACCCTGACTCCTAACCCCAACCCCTAACCCTAACCCCTAACCCCTAACCCTAACCCCTAACCCTAACCCCTAACCCCTAACCCCTAACCCTGACTCCTAACCCCAACCCCTAACCCTAACCCTAACCCTGACTCCTATCCCCAACCCTTACCCCTTACCCTAAGCCCAGCAGCTCCCCCCCACCTCTTTCCTGGATATCTTTTCGAGTCTGGGACGTGACACGGCACACCTGAGCATCTTGGTGGTTTAGTGTTGGACTAATTCGCAAGCAGCCCGGGCGGGAAAAGGCTGTGGGCAGCATTGTACTGCCCCAGGTGGGGCCAGCAGAAGCAGGTCATTACTCAACGTTGAGCCCAGCTTCCCCTGGTGAAACGAGTGTTCCTTTCTTTCTGAAGCAAGGGGAAAAAGAAATGCATAAGTCAATGAAAAACTGAAATTTAAGTTGAAACAATTTTTAGAAAGACTCCCCAACTATACAGAAAGAAAGAAAGAAAGAAAGAAAGAAAGAAAGAAAGAAAGAAAGAAAGAAAGAAAAGGAAAGAGGAAAGACAAGGAAAGAAAGAAAGAAAGGAAGGAAGAAAGAAAGAAAGGAAGAAAGAAAGAAAGAAAGAAAGAAAGAAAGAAAGAAAGAAAGAAAGAAAGAAAGAAAGAAAGAAAGAAAGAAAGAAAGAATTTTTAAAAGAGAGAAACAACGTTGAACAAGTGCAGAGACGGATGGAATTCAGATTCCTTAGGAAGGATTCTAGCACTGTAGTCCAATGGGGAAAATCTGTGGAGGGGTGGGAGTTGGGGTGGTGGGGAAGAAAAGAAGAAAGTCAGTTAGCATTGAACATCTAAACGGGGTGGGAGGAGAAGCGGTGCCGAGATGGCAAGGAGGGAGCCAAGAGAGTGGGGGGAGGGGTAGGGAAGGTCAGGTTTCAGAAGGCTGAGGGGATGCAGACAATCAATAGGTCAAGAGTGACACCTGCTGGCAAATAGCGTGTGTCAATTGCCGCCGGGCAGCTGGTCGACCACCGCCGAGAGACGAAGTGCAACTGGTCGACCTGAGCTGAGAGCACAAATGCAACTGGTCGACCTCCGCTGAGACCAAATGCAACTGGTCGACCTCCGCTGAGACCAAAAGCAACTGGTCAACCTCAGCTGAGCCCAACTGCAACTGGTCAACCTGAGCTGAGAGACTGAGTGCAACCAGGCAGCTGGTCGACTGCCTTCCTTGGAAAAGAAAGGGTTAGGGTGGGAGGGAGGGAGAGAGGGAGAAAGAGAGAAGGAGGGAGAGAGGGAGAGAGGGGCAGAGAGAGAGAGAGAGAGAGAGAGAGAGAGAGAGAGAGAATCTTCCACCACTTCACCAGTCAGTTCAGGACTTTGTCCCCAAAATGCAGGCCAAGAGAACTCAGAACGTTGGTGAACACAGCATTCCAGAGAGTATAGAATACTGGTCCTCAGTGCCACACAGCTCTGTTTAGCATACAAACAGGGTTTGCAACAGCTTTTGCCTCAAACCTCTGTGTGTGTGTGTGTGTGTGTGTGTGTGTGTGTGTGTCTAAAAACTGAACGTTTCTGAGTTCATGTGCACAGAACCTCAACAAAACAACTAAACCAATGGGCATCGGAGTCCCATCTGGAGGTGTTCACATTGCATTTTGACAAGATACTGAGCCAAATCTCAGAGAGAGAAGTGAGGAGCAAAATCAATCAATAATGATAAATAGGTGGTAATAAATCACGAATGTAAAATCGAATGATATGTATTCTGGGAGTGAGTGAGTGGAATTTACCAACAGTGTCTGGTACACCTTTGTATCTGGATAGGCAATGATGAAGAGCAGTGGGGGTGGTGATGGTGGTGGAGGTTGGGGGGGAGAGATGTCATTTCCAGTGTTCTCCAACCTATGGGAAACTTGTAGGGAAAGTAGCATGCTGCCTAACTCTAACCCTAACCCTAACCCTAAACCCTAACCCCTAAACCCTAACCCTACCCCTAACCCTAACCCTAACCCTAACCCTAACCCCTAACCCCTAACCCTGACTCCTAACCCTAACCCCTAACCCCTAACCCCTAACCCTGACTCCTAACCCCAACCCCTAACCCTAACCCCTAACCCCTAACCCCTAACCCCTAAACTCTATCCCCTAACCCAACCCCTAACCCCTAACCCTGACTCCTAACCCCAACCCCTAACCCTAACCCCTAACCCCTAACCCTAACCCCTAACCCTAACCCCTAACCCCTAACCCCTAACCCTGACTCCTAACCCCAACCCCTAACCCTAACCCTAACCCTGACTCCTATCCCCAACCCTTACCCCTTACCCTAAGCCCAGCAGCTCCCCCCCACCTCTTTCCTGGATATCTTTTCGAGTCTGGGACGTGACACGGCACACCTGAGCATCTTGGTGGTTTAGTGTTGGACTAATTCGCAAGCAGCCCGGGCGGGAAAAGGCTGTGGGCAGCATTGTACTGCCCCAGGTGGGGCCAGCAGAAGCAGGTCATTACTCAACGTTGAGCCCAGCTTCCCCTGGTGAAACGAGTGTTCCTTTCTTTCTGAAGCAAGGGGAAAAAGAAATGCATAAGTCAATGAAAAACTGAAATTTAAGTTGAAACAATTTTTAGAAAGACTCCCCAACTATACAGAAAGAAAGAAAGAAAGAAAGAAAGAAAGAAAGAAAGAAAGAAAGAAAGAAAGAAAAGGAAAGACAAGGAAAGAAAGAAAGAAAGGAAGGAAGAAAGAAAGAAAGGAAGAAAGAAAGAAAGAAAGAAAGAAAGAAAGAAAGAAAGAAAGAAAGAAAGAAAGAAAGAAAGAAAGAAAGAAAGAATTTTTAAAAGAGAGAAACAACGTTGAACAAGTGCAGAGACGGATGGAATTCAGATTCCTTAGGAAGGATTCTAGCACTGTAGTCCAATGGGGAAAATCTGTGGAGGGGTGGGAGTTGGGGTGGTGGGGAAGAAAAGAAGAAAGTCAGTTAGCATTGAACATCTAAACGGGGTGGGAGGAGAAGCGGTGCCGAGATGGCAAGGAGGGAGCCAAGAGAGTGGGGGGAGGGGTAGGGAAGGTCAGGTTCAGAAGGCTGAGGGGATGCAGACAATCAATAGGTCAAGAGTGACACCTGCTGGCAAATAGCGTGTGTCAATTGCCGCCGGGCAGCTGGTCGACCACCGCCGAGAGACGAAGTGCAACTGGTCGACCTGAGCTGAGAGCACAAATGCAACTGGTCGACCTCCGCTGAGACCAAATGCAACTGGTCGACCTCCGCTGAGACCAAAAGCAACTGGTCAACCTGAGCTGAGAGACTGAGTGCAACCAGGCAGCTGGTCGACTGCCTTCCTTGGAAAAGAAAGGGTTAGGGTGGGAGGGAGGGAGAGAGGGAGAAAGAGAGAAGGAGGGAGAGAGGGAGAGAGGGGCAGAGAGAGAGAGAGAGAGAGAGAGAGAGAGAGAGAGAGAGAATCTTCCACCACTTCACCAGTCAGTTCAGGACTTTGTCCCCAAAATGCAGGCCAAGAGAACTCAGAACGTTGGTGAACACAGCATTCCAGAGAGTATAGAATACTGGTCCTCAGTGCCACACAGCTCTGTTTAGCATACAAACAGGGTTTGCAACAGCTTTTGCCTCAAACCTCTGTGTGTGTGTGTGTGTGTGTGTGTGTGTGTGTGTGTGTCTAAAAACTGAACGTTTCTGAGTTCATGTGCACAGAACCTCAACAAAACAACTAAACCAATGGGCATCGGAGTCCCATCTGGAGGTGTTCACATTGCATTTTGACAAGATACTGAGCCAAATCTCAGAGAGAGAAGTGAGGAGCAAAATCAATCAATAATGATAAATAGGTGGTAATAAATCACGAATGTAAAATCGAATGATATGTATTCTGGGAGTGAGTGAGTGGAATTTACCAACAGTGTCTGGTACACCTTTGTATCTGGATAGGCAATGATGAAGAGCAGTGGGGGTGGTGATGGTGGTGGAGGTTGGGGGGGAGAGATGTCATTTCCAGTGTTCTCCAACCTATGGGAAACTTGTAGGGAAAGTAGCATGCTGCCTAACTCTAACCCTAACCCTAACCCTAAACCCTAACCCCTAAACCCTAACCCTACCCCTAACCCTAACCCTAACCCTAACCCTAACCCCTAACCCCTAACCCTGACTCCTAACCCTAACCCCTAACCCCTAACCCTAACCCCTTACCCTAAGCCCAGCAGCTCCCCCCCACCTCTTTCCTGGATATCTTTTCGAGTCTGATACGCGACACGGCACACCTGAGCAGCTTGGTGGTTTAGTGCTGGACTAATTCGCAAGCAGCCCGGGCGGGAAAAGGCTGTGGGCAGCATTGTACTGCCCCAGGTGGGGCCAGCAGAAGCAGGTCATTACTCAACGTTGAGCCCAGCTTCCCCTGGTGAAACGAGTGTTCCTTTCTTTCTGAAGCAAGGGAAAAAGAAATGCATAAGTCAATGAAAAACTGAAATTTAAGTTGAAACATTTTTAGAAAGACTCCCCAACTATACAGAAAGAAAGAAAAGACAAGGAAAGAAAGAAAGGAAGGAAGGAAGGAAGGAAGGAAGGAAGGAAGAAAGAAAGAAAGAAAGAAAGAAAGAAAGAAAGAAAGAAAGAAAGAAAGAAAGAAAGAAAGAAAGAATTTTTAAAAGAGAGAAACAACGCTGAACAAGTGCATAGGACGGATGGAATTCAGATTCCTTAGGAAGGATTCTAGCACTGTAGTCCAATGGGGAAAATGTGTGGAGGGGTGGGAGTTGGGGTGGTGGGGAAGAAAAGAAGAAAGTCAGTTAGCATTGAACATCTAAACGGGGTGGGAGGAGAAGCGGTGCCGAGATGGCAAGGAGGGAGCCAAGAGAGTGGGGGGAGGGGTAGGGAAGGTCAGGTTTCAGAAGGCTGAGAGGATGCAGACAATCAATAGGTCAAGAGTGACACCTGCTGGCAAATAGCGTGTGTCAATTGCCGCCGGGCAGCTGGTCGACCACCGCCGAGAGACTAAGTGCACCTGGCCGTCCTGAGCTGAGAGACCAAATGCAACTGGTCGACCTCGGCTGAGACCAAATGCAACTGGTCGACCTCCGCTGAGACCAACTGCAACTGGTCAACCTGAGCTGAGAGACTGAGTGCAACCAGGCAGCTGGTCGACTGCCTTCCTTGGAAAAGAAAGGGTTAGGGTGGGAGGGAGGGAGAGAGGGAGAAAGAGAGAAGGAGGGAGAGAGGGAGAGAGGGGCAGAGAGAGAGAGAGAGAGAGAGAGAGAGAGAGAGAGAGAGAATCTTCCACCACTTCACCAGTCAGTTCAGGACTTTGTCCCAAAATGCAGGCCAAGAGAACTCAGAACGTTGGTGAACACAGCATTCCAGAGAGTATAGAATACTGGTCCTCAGTGCCACACAGCTCTGTTTAGCATACAAACAGGGTTTGCAACAGCTTTTGCCTCAAACCTCTGTGTGTGTGTGTGTGTGTGTGTGTGTGTGTGTGTGTGTCTAAAAACTGAACGTTTCTGAGTTCATGTGCACAGAACCTCAACAAAACAACTAAACCAATGGGCATCGGAGTCCCATCTGGAGGTGTTCACATTGCATTTTGACAAGATACTGAGCCAAATCTCAGAGAGAGAAGTGAGGAGCAAAATCAATCAATAATGATAAATAGGTGGTAATAAATCACGAATGTAAAATCGAATGATATGTATTCTGGGAGTGAGTGAGTGGAATTTACCAACAGTGTCTGGTACACCTTTGTATCTGGATAGGCAATGATGAAGAGCAGTGGGGGTGGTGATGGTGGTGGAGGTTGGGGGGGAGAGATGTCATTTCCAGTGTTCTCCAACCTATGGGAAACTTGTAGGGAAAGTAGCATGCTGCCTAACTCTAACCCTAACCCTAACCCTAAACCCTAACCCCTAAACCCTAACCCTACCCCTAACCCTAACCCTAACCCTAACCCTAACCCCTAACCCCTAACCCTGACTCCTAACCCTAACCCCTAACCCCTAACCCTAACCCCTGACCCTGACTCCTAACCCCAACCCCTAATCCTAACACTAACCCGTAAACCTGAACCCTAACCCCTAACCCTAACCCTAACCCTAACCACTAACCCTAACCCTGACTCCTAACCCTAACCCCTAACCCTAACCCCTAACCCTAACCCCAACCCCTAACCCTAACCCCTAACCCTAACCCCTAACCATAACCCCTAACCCTAACCCCTAACCCTGACTCCTAACCCCTAACCCTCACCCTAACCCCTAAACCCTAACCCTAACCCTAACCCTAACCCCTGACTCCTAACCCTAACCCCTAACCCTAACCCCAACCCCTAACCCTAACCCCTAACCCTAACCCCTAACCCCAACCCCTAACCCTAACCCTAACCCCTAAACCCTAACCCTAACCCTAACCCCTAACCCTGACTCCTAACCCCTAACCCTGACTCCTAACCCCAACCCCTAACCCTAACCCCTAACCCCTAACCCCTAACCCCTAAACTCTATCCCCTAACCCAACCCCTAACCCCTAACCCTGACTCCTAACCCCAACCCCTAACCCTAACCCCTAACCCCTAACCCTAACCCCTAACCCTAACCCCTAACCCCTAACCCCTAACCCTGACTCCTAACCCCAACCCCTAACCCTAACCCTAACCCTGACTCCTATCCCCAACCCTTACCCCTTACCCTAAGCCCAGCAGCTCCCCCCCACCTCTTTCCTGGATATCTTTTCGAGTCTGGGACGTGACACGGCACACCTGAGCATCTTGGTGGTTTAGTGTTGGACTAATTCGCAAGCAGCCCGGGCGGGAAAAGGCTGTGGGCAGCATTGTACTGCCCCAGGTGGGGCCAGCAGAAGCAGGTCATTACTCAACGTTGAGCCCAGCTTCCCAGCCCAGCTTCCCCTGGTGAAACGAGTGTTCCTTTCTTTCTGAAGCAAGGGGAAAAAGAAATGCATAAGTCAATGAAAAACTGAAATTTAAGTTGAAACAATTTTTAGAAGACTCCCCAACTATACAGAAAGAAAGAAAGAAAGAAAGAAAGAAAGAAAGAAAGAAAGAAAGAAAGAAAGAAAGAAAGAAAAGGAAAGACAAGGAAAGAAAGAAAGAAAGGAAGGAAGAAAGAAAGAAAGGAAGAAAGAAAGAAAGAAAGAAAGAAAGAAGAAAGAAAGAAAGAAAGAAAGAAAGAAAGAAAGAAGAAAGAAAGAAAGAATTTTTAAAAGAGAGAAACAACGTTGAACAAGTGCAGAGACGGATGGAATTCAGATTCCTTAGGAAGGATTCTAGCACTGTAGTCCAATGGGGAAAATCTGTGGAGGGGTGGGAGTTGGGGTGGTGGGGAAGAAAAGAGAAAGTCAGTTAGCATTGAACATCTAAACGGGGTGGGAGGAGAAGCGGTGCCGAGATGGCAAGGAGGGAGCCAAGAGAGTGGGGGGAGGGTAGGGAAGGTCAGGTTTCAGAAGGCTGAGGGGATGCAGACAATCAATAGGTCAAGAGTGGACACCTGCTGGCAAATAGCGTGTGTCAATTGCCGCCGGGGCAGCTGGTCGACCACCGCCGAGAGACGAAGTGCAACTGGTCGACTGAGCTGAGAGCACAAATGCAACTGGTCGACCTCCGCTGAGACCAAATGCAACTGGTCGACCTCCGCTGAGACCAAAAGCAACTGGTCAACCTCAGCTGAGCCCAACTGCAACTGGTCAACCTGAGCTGAGAGACTGAGTGCAACCAGGCAGCTGGTCGACTGCCTTCCTTGGAAAAGAAAGGGTTAGGGTGGGAGGGAGGAGAGAGGGAGAAAGAGAGAAGGAGGGAGAGAGGGAGAGAGGGGCAGAGAGAGAGAGAGAGAGAGAGAGAGAGAGAGAGAGAGAATCTTCCACCACTTCACCAGTCAGTTCAGGACTTTGTCCCCAAAATGCAGGCCAAGAGAACTCAGAACGTTGTGAACACAGCATTCCAGAGAGTATAGAATACTGGTCCTCAGTGCCACACAGCTCTGTTTAGCATACAAACAGGTTTGCAACAGCTTTTGCCTCAAACCTCTGTGTGTGTGTGTGTGTGTGTGTGTGTGTGTGTGTGTCTAAAAACTGAACGTTTCTGAGTTCATGTGCACAGAACCTCAACAAAACAACTAAACCAATGGGCATCGGAGTCCCATCTGGAGGTGTTCACATTGCATTTTGACAAGATACTGAGCCAAATCTCAGAGAGAGAAGTGAGGAGCAAAATCAATCAATAATGATAAATAGGTGGTAATAAATCACGAATGTAAAATCGAATGATATGTATTCTGGGAGTGAGTGAGTGGAATTTACCAACAGTGTCTGGTACACCTTTGTATCTGGATAGGCAATGATGAAGAGCAGTGGGGGTGGTGATGGTGGTGGAGGTTGGGGGGGAGAGATGTCATTTCCAGTGTTCTCCAACCTATGGGAAACTTGTAGGGAAAGTAGCATGCTGCCTAACTCTAACCCTAACCCTAACCCTAAACCCTAACCCCTAAACCCTAACCCTACCCCTAACCCTAACCCTAACCCCTAACCCTAACCCCTAACCCCTAACCCTGACTCCTAACCCTAACCCCTAACCCCTAACCCCTAACCCTGACTCCTAACCCCAACCCCTAACCCTAACCCCTAACCCCTAACCCCTAAACTCTATCCCCTAACCCAACCCCTAACCCCTAACCCTGACTCCTAACCCCAACCCCTAACCCTAACCCCTAACCCCTAACCCTAACCCCTAACCCTAACCCCTAACCCCTAACCCCTAACCCTGACTCCTAACCCCAACCCCTAACCCCTAACCCTAACCCTGACTCCTATCCCCAACCCTTACCCCTTACCCTAAGCCCAGCAGCTCCCCCCCACCTCTTTCCTGGATATCTTTTCGAGTCTGGGACGTGACACGGCACACCTGAGCATCTTGGTGGTTTAGTGTTGGACTAATTCGCAAGCAGCCGGGCGGGAAAAGGCTGTGGGCAGCATTGTACTGCCCCAGGTGGGGCCAGCAGAAGCAGGTCATTACTCAACGTTGAGCCAGCTTCCCCTGGTGAAACGAGTGTTCCTTTCTTTCTGAAGCAAGGGGAAAAAGAAATGCATAAGTCAATGAAAAACTGAAATTTAAGTTGAAACAATTTTTAGAAAGACTCCCCAACTATACAGAAAGAAAGAAAGAAAGAAAGAAAGAAAGAAAGAAAAGAAAGAAAGAAAGAAAAGGAAAGACAAGGAAAGAAAGAAAGAAAAGGAAGGAAGAAAGAAAGAAAGGAAGAAAAGAAAGAAAGAAAGAAAGAAAGAAAGAAAGAAAGAAAGAAAGAAAGAAAGAAAGAAAGAAAGAAAGAAAGAATTTTTAAAAGAGAGAAACAACGTTGAACAAGTGCAGAGACGGATGGAATTCAGATTCCTTAGGAAGGATTCTAGCACTGTAGTCCAATGGGGAAAATCTGTGGAGGGGTGGGAGTTGGGGTGGTGGGGAAGAAAAGAAGAAAGTCAGTTAGCATTGAACATCTAAACGGGGTGGGAGGAGAAGCGGTGCCGAGATGGCAAGGAGGGAGCCAAGAGAGTGGGGGGAGGGGTAGGGAAGGTCAGGTTTCAGAAGGCTG
Source organism: Ochotona princeps (assembly GCF_030435755.1). Lineage (NCBI taxonomy): Eukaryota > Metazoa > Chordata > Mammalia > Lagomorpha > Ochotonidae > Ochotona > Ochotona princeps. The sequence continues at coordinate 12,420 of NW_026698561.1, forward strand.
AGGGGATGCAGACAATCAATAGGTCAAGAGTGACACCTGCTGGCAAATAGCGTGTGTCAATTGCCGCCGGGCAGCTGGTCG
>NW_026698561.1:27500-40662 GCF_030435755.1 Ochotona princeps
CAGCTTCCCCTGGTGAAACGAGTGTTCCTTTCTTTCTGAAGCAAGGGGAAAAAGAAATGCATAAGTCAATGAAAAACTGAAATTTAAGTTGAAACAATTTTTAGAAAGACTCCCCAACTATACAGAAAGAAAGAAAAGACAAGGAAAGAAAGAAAGGAAGGAAGAAAGAAAGAAAGAAAGAAAGAAAGAAAGAAAGAATTTTTAAAAGAGAGAAACAACGCTGAACAAGTGCATAGGACGGATGGAATTCAGATTCCTTAGGAAGGATTCTAGCACTGTAGTCCAATGGGGAAAATGTGTGGAGGGGTGGGAGTTGGGGTGGTGGGGAAGAAAAGAAGAAAGTCAGTTAGCATTGAACATCTAAACGGGGTGGGAGGAGAAGCGGTGCCGAGATGGCAAGGAGGGAGCCAAGAGAGTGGGGGGAGGGGTAGGGAAGGTCAGGTTTCAGAAGGCTGAGAGGATGCAGACAATCAATAGGTCAAGAGTGACACCTGCTGGCAAATAGCGTGTGTCAATTGCCGCCGGGCAGCTGGTCGACCACCGCCGAGAGACTAAGTGCAACTGGCCGACCTGAGCTGAGAGACCAAATGCAACTGGTCGACCTCCGCTGAGACCAAATGCAACTGGTCGACCTCCGCTGAGACCAAAAGCAACTGGTCAACCTCCGCTGAGACCAAATGCAACTGGTCGACCTCCGCTGAGACCAAAAGCAACTGGTCGACCTGAGCTGAGAGACTAAGTGCAACTGGTCGACCTGAGCTGAGAGACTGAGTGCAACCAGGCAGCTGGTCGACTGCCTTCCTTGGAAAAGAAAGGGTTAGGGTGGGAGGGAGGGAGAGAGGGAGAAAGAGAGAAGGAGGGAGAGAGGGAGAGAGGGGCAGAGAGAGAGAGAGAGAGAGAGAGAGAGAGAGAGAGAGAATCTTCCACCACTTCACCAGTCAGTTCAGGACTTTGTCCCCAAAATGCAGGCCAAGAGAACTCAGAACGTTGGTGAACACAGCATTCCAGAGAGTATAGAATACTGGTCCTCAGTGCCACACAGCTCTGTTTAGCATACAAACAGGGTTTGCAACAGCTTTTGCCTCAAACCTCTGTGTGTGTGTGTGTGTGTGTGTGTGTGTGTGTGTGTCTAAAAACTGAACGTTTCTGAGTTCATGTGCACAGAACCTCAACAAAACAACTAAACCAATGGGCATCGGAGTCCCATCTGGAGGTGTTCACATTGCATTTTGACAAGATACTGAGCCAAATCTCAGAGAGAGAAGTGAGGAGCAAAATCAATCAATAATGATAAATAGGTGGTAATAAATCACGAATGTAAAATCGAATGATATGTATTCTGGGAGTGAGTGAGTGGAATTTACCAACAGTGTCTGGTACACCTTTGTATCTGGATAGGCAATGATGAAGAGCAGTGGGGGTGGTGATGGTGGTGGAGGTTGGGGGGGAGAGATGTCATTTCCAGTGTTCTCCAACCTATGGGAAACTTGTAGGGAAAGTAGCATGCTGCCTAACTCTAACCCTAACCCTAACCCTAAACCCTAACCCCTAAACCCTAACCCTACCCCTAACCCTAACCCTAACCCTAACCCTAACCCCTAACCCCTAACCCTGACTCCTAACCCTAACCCCTAACCCCTAACCCCTAACCCTGACTCCTAACCCCAACCCCTAACCCTAACCCCTAACCCCTAACCCCTAACCCCTAAACTCTATCCCCTAACCCAACCCCTAACCCCTAACCCTGACTCCTAACCCCAACCCCTAACCCTAACCCCTAACCCCTAACCCTAACCCCTAACCCTAACCCCTAACCCCTAACCCCTAACCCTGACTCCTAACCCCAACCCCTAACCCTAACCCTAACCCTGACTCCTATCCCCAACCCTTACCCCTTACCCTAAGCCCAGCAGCTCCCCCCCACCTCTTTCCTGGATATCTTTTCGAGTCTGGGACGTGACACGGCACACCTGAGCATCTTGGTGGTTTAGTGTTGGACTAATTCGCAAGCAGCCCGGGCGGGAAAAGGCTGTGGGCAGCATTGTACTGCCCCAGGTGGGGCCAGCAGAAGCAGGTCATTACTCAACGTTGAGCCCAGCTTCCCCTGGTGAAACGAGTGTTCCTTTCTTTCTGAAGCAAGGGGAAAAAGAAATGCATAAGTCAATGAAAAACTGAAATTTAAGTTGAAACAATTTTTAGAAAGACTCCCCAACTATACAGAAAGAAAGAAAGAAAGAAAGAAAGAAAGAAAGAAAGAAAGAAAGAAAGAAAGAAAAGGAAAGACAAGGAAAGAAAGAAAGAAAGGAAGGAAGAAAGAAAGAAAGGAAGAAAGAAAGAAAGAAAGAAAGAAAGAAAGAAAGAAAGAAAGAAAGAAAGAATTTTTAAAAGAGAGAAACAACGTTGAACAAGTGCAGAGACGGATGGAATTCAGATTCCTTAGGAAGGATTCTAGCACTGTAGTCCAATGGGGAAAATCTGTGGAGGGGTGGGAGTTGGGGTGGTGGGGAAGAAAAGAAGAAAGTCAGTTAGCATTGAACATCTAAACGGGGTGGGAGGAGAAGCGGTGCCGAGATGGCAAGGAGGGAGCCAAGAGAGTGGGGGGAGGGGTAGGGAAGGTCAGGTTTCAGAAGGCTGAGGGGATGCAGACAATCAATAGGTCAAGAGTGACACCTGCTGGCAAATAGCGTGTGTCAATTGCCGCCGGGCAGCTGGTCGACCACCGCCGAGAGACGAAGTGCAACTGGTCGACCTGAGCTGAGAGCACAAATGCAACTGGTCGACCTCCGCTGAGACCAAATGCAACTGGTCGACCTCCGCTGAGACCAAAAGCAACTGGTCAACCTCAGCTGAGCCCAACTGCAACTGGTCAACCTGAGCTGAGAGACTGAGTGCAACCAGGCAGCTGGTCGACTGCCTTCCTTGGAAAAGAAAGGGTTAGGGTGGGAGGGAGGGAGAGAGGGAGAAAGAGAGAAGGAGGGAGAGAGGGAGAGAGGGGCAGAGAGAGAGAGAGAGAGAGAGAGAGAGAGAGAGAGAGAGAGAATCTTCCACCACTTCACCAGTCAGTTCAGGACTTTGTCCCCAAAATGCAGGCCAAGAGAACTCAGAACGTTGGTGAACACAGCATTCCAGAGAGTATAGAATACTGGTCCTCAGTGCCACACAGCTCTGTTTAGCATACAAACAGGGTTTGCAACAGCTTTTGCCTCAAACCTCTGTGTGTGTGTGTGTGTGTGTGTGTGTGTGTGTGTGTCTAAAAACTGAACGTTTCTGAGTTCATGTGCACAGAACCTCAACAAAACAACTAAACCAATGGGCATCGGAGTCCCATCTGGAGGTGTTCACATTGCATTTTGACAAGATACTGAGCCAAATCTCAGAGAGAGAAGTGAGGAGCAAAATCAATCAATAATGATAAATAGGTGGTAATAAATCACGAATGTAAAATCGAATGATATGTATTCTGGGAGTGAGTGAGTGGAATTTACCAATAGTGTCTGGTACACCTTTGTATCTGGATAGGCAATGATGAAGAGCAGTGGGGGTGGTGATGGTGGTGGAGGTTGGGGGGGAGAGATGTCATTTCCAGTGTTCTCCAACCTATGGGAAACTTGTAGGGAAAGTAGCATGCTGCCTAACTCTAACCCTAACCCTAACCCTAAACCCTAACCCCTAAACCCTAACCCTACCCCTAACCCTAACCCTAACCCTAACCCTAACCCCTAACCCCTAACCCTGACTCCTAACCCTAACCCCTAACCCCTAACCCTAACCCCTGACCCTGACTCCTAACCCCAACCCCTAATCCTAACACTAACCCGTAAACCTGAACCCTAACCCCTAACCCTAACCCTAACCCTAACCACTAACCCTAACCCTGACTCCTAACCCTAACCCCTAACCCTAACCCCTAACCCTAACCCCAACCCCTAACCCTAACCCCTAACCCTAACCCCTAACCATAACCCCTAACCCTAACCCCTAACCCTGACTCCTAACCCCTAACCCTCACCCTAACCCCTAAACCCTAACCCTAACCCTAAACCCTAACCCTGACTCCTAACCCTAACCCCTAACCCTAACCCCAACCCCTAACCCTAACCCCTAACCCTAACCCCTAACCCCAACCCCTAACCCTAACCCTAACCCCTAAACCCTAACCCTAACCCTAACCCCTAACCCTGACTCCTAACCCCTAACCCTGACTCCTAACCCCAACCCCTAACCCTAACCCCTAACCCCTAACCCCTAACCCCTAAACTCTATCCCCTAACCCAACCCCTAACCCCTAACCCTGACTCCTAACCCCAACCCCTAACCCTAACCCCTAACCCCTAACCCTAACCCCTAACCCTAACCCCTAACCCCTAACCCCTAACCCTGACTCCTAACCCCAACCCCTAACCCTAACCCTAACCCTGACTCCTATCCCCAACCCTTACCCCTTACCCTAAGCCCAGCAGCTCCCCCCCACCTCTTTCCTGGATATCTTTTCGAGTCTGGGACGTGACACGGCACACCTGAGCATCTTGGTGGTTTAGTGTTGGACTAATTCGCAAGCAGCCCGGGCGGGAAAAGGCTGTGGGCAGCATTGTACTGCCCAGGTGGGGCCAGCAGAAGCAGGTCATTACTCAACGTTGAGCCCAGCTTCCCCTGGTGAAACGAGTGTTCCTTTCTTTCTGAAGCAAGGGGAAAAAGAAATGCATAAGTCAATGAAAAACTGAAATTTAAGTTGAAACAATTTTTAGAAAGACTCCCCAACTATACAGAAAGAAAGAAAGAAAGAAAGGAAAGAAAGAAAGAAAAGAAAGAAAGAAAGAAAAGGAAAGACAAGGAAAGAAAGAAAGAAAGGAAGGAAGAAAGAAGAAGAGAAAGAGAAAGAAAGAAAAGAAAGAAAGAAAGAAAGAAAGAAAGAAAGAAAGAAAGAAAGAATTTTTAAAAGAGAGAAACAACGTTGAACAAGTGCAGAGACGGATGGAATTCAGATTCCTTAGGAAGGATTCTAGCACTGTAGTCCAATGGGGAAAATCTGTGGAGGGGTGGGAGTTGGGGTGGTGGGGAAGAAAAGAAGAAAGTCAGTTAGCATTGAACATCTAAACGGGGTGGGAGGAGAAGCGGTGCCGAGATGGCAAGGAGGGAGCCAAGAGAGTGGGGGGAGGGGTAGGGAAGGTCAGGTTTCAGAAGGCTGAGGGGATGCAGACAATCAATAGGTCAAGAGTGACACCTGCTGGCAAATAGCGTGTGTCAATTGCCGCCGGGCAGCTGGTCGACCACCGCCGAGAGACGAAGTGCAACTGGTCGACCTGAGCTGAGAGCACAAATGCAACTGGTCGACCTCGGCTGAGACCAAATGCAACTGGTCGACCTCCGCTGAGACCAAAAGCAACTGGTCAACCTCAGCTGAGCCCAACTGCAACTGGTCAACCTGAGCTGAGAGACTGAGTGCAACCAGGCAGCTGGTCGACTGCCTTCCTTGGAAAAGAAAGGGTTAGGGTGGGAGGGAGGGAGAGAGGGAGAAAGAGAGAAGGAGGGAGAGAGGGAGAGAGGGGCAGAGAGAGAGAGAGAGAGAGGAGAGAGAGAGAGAGAGAGAGAATCTTCCACCACTTCACCAGTCAGTTCAGGACTTTGTCCCCAAAATGCAGGCCAAGAGAACTCAGAACGTTGGTGAACACAGCATTCCAGAGAGTATAGAATACTGGTCCTCAGTGCCACACAGCTCTGTTTAGCATACAAACAGGGTTTGCAACAGCTTTTGCCTCAAACCTCTGTGTGTGTGTGTGTGTGTGTGTGTGTGTGTGTGTGTCTAAAAACTGAACGTTTCTGAGTTCATGTGCACAGAACCTCAACAAAACAACTAAACCAATGGGCATCGAGTCCCATCTGGAGGTGTTCACATTGCATTTTGACAAGATACTGAGCCAAATCTCAGAGAGAGAAGTGAGGAGCAAAATCAATCAATAATGATAAATAGGTGGTAATAAATCACGAATGTAAAATCGAATGATATGTATTCTGGGAGTGAGTGAGTGGAATTTACCAACAGTGTCTGGTACACCTTTGTATCTGGATAGGCAATGATGAAGAGCAGTGGGGGTGGTGATGGTGGTGGAGGTTGGGGGGGAGAGATGTCATTTCCAGTGTTCTCCAACCTATGGGAAACTTGTAGGGAAAGTAGCATGCTGCCTAACTCTAACCCTAACCCTAACCCTAAACCCTAACCCTAAACCCTAACCCTACCCCTAACCCTAACCCTAACCCTAACCCTAACCCCTAACCCCTAACCCTGACTCCTAACCCTAACCCCTAACCCCTAACCCTAACCCCTGACCCTGACTCCTAACCCAACCCCTAATCCTAACACTAACCCGTAAACCTGAACCCTAACCCCTAACCCTAACCCTAACCCTAACCACTAACCCTAACCCTGACTCCTAACCCTAACCCCTAACCCTAACCCCTAACCCTAACCCCAACCCCTAACCCTAACCCCTAACCCTAACCCCTAACCATAACCCCTAACCCTAACCCCTAACCCTGACTCCTAACCCCTAACCCTCACCCTAACCCCTAAACCCTAACCCTAACCCTAAACCCTAACCCTGACTCCTAACCCTAACCCCTAACCCTAACCCCAACCCCTAACCCTAACCCCTAACCCTAACCCCTAACCCCAACCCCTAACCCTAACCCTAACCCCTAAACCCTAACCCTAACCCTCTAACCCCCTAACCCTGACTCCTAACCCCTAACCCTGACTCCTAACCCCAACCCCTAACCCTAACCCCTAACCCCTAACCCCTAACCCCTAAACTCTATCCCCTAACCCAACCCCTAACCCCTAACCCTGACTCCTAACCCCAACCCCTAACCCTAACCCCTAACCCCTAACCCTAACCCCTAACCCTAACCCTAACACCCTAACCCCTAACCCTGACTCCTAACCCCAACCCCTAACCCTAACCCTAACCCTGACTCCTATCCCCAACCCTTACCCCTTACCCTAAGCCCAGCAGCTCCCCCCCACCTCTTTCCTGGATATCTTTTCGAGTCTGGGACGTGACACGGCACACCTGAGCATCTTGGTGGTTTAGTGTTGGACTAATTCGCAAGCAGCCCCGGGCGGGAAAAGGCTGTGGGCAGCATTGTACTGCCCCAGGTGGGGCCAGCAGAAGCAGGTCATTACTCAACGTTGAGCCCAGCTTCCCCTGGTGAAACGAGTGTTCCTTTCTTTCTGAAGCAAGGGGAAAAAGAAATGCATAAGTCAATGAAAAACTGAAATTTAAGTTGAAACAATTTTTAGAAAGACTCCCCAACTATACAGAAAGAAAGAAAGAAAGAAAGAAAGAAAGAAAGAAAGAAAGAAAGAAAGAAAGAAAAGAAAGACAAGGAAAGAAAGAAAGAAAGGAAGGAAGAAAGAAAGAAAGGAAGAAAGAAAGAAAGAAAGAAAGAAAGAAAGAAAGAAAGAAAGAAAGAAAGAAAGAAAGAAAGAAAGAAAGAAAGAAAGAAGAAGAAAGAATTTTAAAAGAGAGAAACAACGTTGAACAAGTGCAGAGACGGATGGAATTCAGATTCCTTAGGAAGGATTCTAGCACTGTAGTCCAATGGGGAAAATCTGTGGAGGGGTGGGAGTTGGGGTGGTGGGGAAGAAAAGAAGAAAGTCAGTTAGCATTGAACATCTAAACGGGGTGGGAGGAGAAGCGGTGCCGAGATGGCAAGGAGGGAGCCAAGAGAGTGGGGGGAGGGGTAGGGAAGGTCAGGTTTCAGAAGGCTGAGGGGATGCAGACAATCAATAGGTCAAGAGTGACACCTGCTGGCAAATAGCGTGTGTCAATTGCCGCCGGGCAGCTGGTCGACCACCGCCGAGAGACGAAGTGCAACTGGTCGACCTGAGCTGAGAGCACAAATGCAACTGGTCGACCTCGGCTGAGACCAAATGCAACTGGTCGACCTCCGCTGAGACCAAAAGCAACTGGTCAACCTCAGCTGAGCCCAACTGCAACTGGTCAACCTGAGCTGAGAGACTGAGTGCAACCAGGCAGCTGGTCGACTGCCTTCCTTGGAAAAGAAAGGGTTAGGGTGGGAGGGAGGGAGAGAGGGAGAAAGAGAGAAGGAGGGAGAGAGGGAGAGAGGGGCAGAGAGAGAGAGAGAGAGAGAGAGAGAGAGAGAGAGAGAGAATCTTCCACCACTTCACCAGTCAGTTCAGGACTTTGTCCCCAAAATGCAGGCCAAGAGAACTCAGAACGTTGGTGAACACAGCATTCCAGAGAGTATAGAATACTGGTCCTCAGTGCCACACAGCTCTGTTTAGCATACAAACAGGGTTTGCAACAGCTTTTGCCTCAAACCTCTGTGTGTGTGTGTGTGTGTGTGTGTGTGTGTGTGTGTCTAAAAACTGAACGTTTCTGAGTTCATGTGCACAGAAACCTCAACAAAACAACTAAACCAATGGCATCGGAAGTCCCATCTGGAGGTGTTCACATTGCATTTTGACAAGATACTGAGCCAAATCTCAGAGAGAGAAGTGAGGAGCAAAATCAATCAATAATGATAAATAGGTGGTAATAAATCACGAATGTAAAATCGAATGATATGTATTCTGGGAGTGAGTGAGTGGAATTTACCAACAGTGTCTGGTACACCTTTGTATCTGGATAGGCAATGATGAAGAGCAGTGGGGGTGGTGATGGTGGTGGAGGTTGGGGGGAGAGATGTCATTTCCAGTGTTCTCCAACCTATGGGAAACTTGTAGGGAAAGTAGCATGCTGCCTAACTCTAACCCTAACCCTAACCCTAAACCCTAACCCCTAAACCCTAACCCTACCCCTAACCCTAACCCTAACCCTAACCCTAACCCCTAACCCCTAACCCTGACTCCTAACCCTAACCCCTAACCCCTAACCCTAACCCCTGACCCTGACTCCTAACCCAACCCCTAATCCTAACACTAACCCGTAAACCTGAACCCTAACCCCTAACCCTAACCCTAACCCTAACCACTAACCCTAACCCTGACTCCTAACCCTAACCCCTAACCCTAACCCCTAACCCTAACCCCAACCCCTAACCCTAACCCCTAACCCTAACCCCTAACCATAACCCCTAACCCTAACCCCTAACCCTGACTCCTAACCCCTAACCCTCACCCTAACCCCTAAACCCTAACCCTAACCCTAAAACCCTAACCCTGACTCCTAACCCTAACCCCTAACCCTAACCCCAACCCCTAACCCTAACCCCTAACCCTAACCCCTAACCCCAACCCCTAACCCTAACCCTAACCCTAAACCCTAACCCTAACCCTAACCCCTAACCCTGACTCCTAACCCCTAACCCTGACTCCTAACCCCAACCCCTAACCCTAACCCTAACCCCTAACCCCTAACCCCTAAACTCTATCCCCTAACCCAACCCCTAACCCCTAACCCTGACTCCTAACCCAACCCCCTACCCTAACCCCTAACCCCTAACCCTAACCCTAACCCTAACCTAACCCCTAACCCCTAACCCCTAACCCTGACTCCTAACCCCAACCCCTAACCCTAACCCTAACCCTGACTCCTATCCCCAACCCTTACCCCTTACCCTAAGCCCAGCAGCTCCCCCCCACCTCTTTCCTGATATCTTTTCGAGTCTGGGACGTGACACGGCACACCTGAGCATCTTGGTGGTTTAGTGTTGGACTAATTCGCAAGCAGCCCGGGCGGGAAAAGGCTGTGGGCAGCATTGTACTGCCCCAGGTGGGGCCAGCAGAAGCAGGTCATTACTCAACGTTGAGCCCAGCTTCCCCTGGTGAAACGAGTGTTCCTTTCTTTCTGAAGCAAGGGGAAAAAGAAATGCATAAGTCAATGAAAAACTGAAATTTAAGTTGAAACAATTTTTAGAAAGACTCCCCAACTATACAGAAAGAAAGAAAGAAAGAAAGAAAGAAAGAAAGAAAGAAAGAAAGAAAGAAAGAAAAGGAAAGACAAGGAAAGAAAGAAGAAGAAGGAAGAAGAAGAAAGAAAGAAGAAAGAAAGAAAGAAAGAAAGAAAGAAAGAAAGAAAGAAAGAAAGAAAGAAAGAAAGAAAGAAAGAAAGAAAGAATTTTTAAAGAGAGAAACAACGTTGAACAAGTGCAGAGACGGATGGAATTCAGATTCTTAGGAAGGATTCTAGCACTGTAGTCCAATGGGGAAAATCTGTGGAGGGGTGGGAGTTGGGGTGGTGGGGAAGAAAAGAAGAAAGTCAGTTAGCATTGAACATCTAAACGGGGTGGGAGGAGAAGCGGTGCCGAGATGGCAAGGAGGGAGCCAAGAGAGTGGGGGGAGGGGTAGGGAAGGTCAGGTTTCAGAAGGCTGAGGGGATGCAGACAATCAATAGGTCAAGAGTGACACCTGCTGGCAAATAGCGTGTGTCAATTGCCGCCGGGCAGCTGGTCGACCACCGCCGAGAGACGAAGTGCAACTGGTCGACCTGAGCTGAGAGCACAAATGCAACTGGTCGACCTCGGCTGAGACCAAATGCAACTGGTCGACCTCCGCTGAGACCAAAAGCAACTGGTCAACCTCAGCTGAGCCCAACTGCAACTGGTCAACCTGAGCTGAGAGACTGAGTGCAACCAGGCAGCTGGTCGACTGCCTTCCTTGGAAAAGAAAGGGTTAGGGTGGGAGGGAGGGAGAGAGGGAGAAAGAGAGAAGGAGGGAGAGAGGGAGAGAGGGCAGAGAGAGAGAGAGAGAGAGAGAGAGAGAGAGAGAGAGAGAATCTTCCACCACTTCACCAGTCAGTTCAGGACTTTGTCCCCAAAATGCAGGCCAAGAGAACTCAGAACGTTGGTGAACACAGCATTCCAGAGAGTATAGAATACTGGTCCTCAGTGCCACACAGCTCTGTTTAGCATACAAACAGGGTTTGCAACAGCTTTTGCCTCAAACCTCTGTGTGTGTGTGTGTGTGTGTGTGTGTGTGTGTGTGTGTCTAAAAACTGAACGTTTCTGAGTTCATGTGCACAGAACCTCAACAAAACAACTAAACCAATGGGCATCGGAGTCCCATCTGGAGGTGTTCACATTGCATTTTGACAAGATACTGAGCCAAATCTCAGAGAGAGAAGTGAGGAGCAAAATCAATCAATAATGATAAATAGGTGGTAATAAATCACGAATGTAAAATCGAATGATATGTATTCTGGGAGTGAGTGAGTGGAATTTACCAACAGTGTCTGGTACACCTTTGTATCTGGATAGGCAATGATGAAGAGCAGTGGGGGTGGTGATGGTGGTGGAGGTTGGGGGAGAGATGTCATTTCCAGTGTTCTCCAACCTATGGGAAACTTGTAGGGAAAGTAGCATGCTGCCTAACTCTAACCCTAACCCTAACCCTAAACCCTAACCCCTAAACCACCTAACCCTACCCTAACCCTAACCCTAACCCTAACCCTAACCCCTAACCCCTAACCCTGACTCCTAACCCTAACCCCTAACCCCTAACCCTAACCCCTGACCCTGACTCCTAACCCCAACCCCTAATCCTAACACTAACCCGTAAACCTGAACCCTAACCCCTAACCCTAACCCTAACCCTAACCACTAACCCTAACCCTGACTCCTAACCCTAACCCCTAACCCTAACCCCTAACCCTAACCCCAACCCCTAACCCTAACCCCTAACCCTAACCCCTAACCATAACCCCTAACCCTAACCCCTAACCCTGACTCCTAACCCCTAACCCTCACCCTAACCCCTAAACCCTAACCCTAACCCTAAACCCTAACCCTGACTCCTAACCCTAACCCCTAACCCTAACCCCAACCCCTAACCCTAACCCCTAACCCTAACCCCTAACCCCAACCCCTAACCCTAACCCTAACCCCTAAACCCTAACCCTAACCCTAACCCTAACCCTGACTCCTAACCCCTAACCCTGACTCCTAACCCCAACCCCTAACCCTAACCCCTAACCCCTAACCCCTAACCCCTAAACTCTATCCCCTAACCCAACCCCTAACCCCTAACCCTGACTCCTAACCCCAACCCCTAACCCTAACCCCTAACCCCTAACCCTAACCCCTAACCCTAACCCCTAACCCCTAACCCCTAACCCTGACTCCTAACCCCAACCCCTAACCCTAACCCTAACCCTGACTCCTATCCCCAACCCTTACCCCTTACCCTAAGCCCAGCAGCTCCCCCCCACCTCTTTCCTGGATATCTTTTCGAGTCTGGACGTGACACGGCACACCTGAGCATCTTGGTGGTTTAGTGTTGGACTAATTCGCAAGCAGCCCGGGCGGGAAAAGGCTGTGGGCAGCATTGTACTGCCCCAGGTGGGGCCAGCAGAAGCAGGTCATTACTCAACGTTGAGCCCAGCTTCCCCTGGTGAAACGAGTGTTCCTTTCTTTCTGAAGCAAGGGGAAAAAGAAATGCATAAGTCAATGAAAAACTGAAATTTAAGTTGAAACAATTTTTAGAAAGACTCCCCAACTATACAGAAAGAAAGAAAGAAAGAAAGAAAGAAAGAAAGAAAGAAAGAAAGAAAGAAAGAAAAGGAAAGACAAGGAAAGAAAGAAAGAAAGGAAGGGAAGAAAGAAAGAAAGGAAGAAAGAAAGAAAGAAAGAAAGAAAGAAAGAAAGAAAGAAAGAAAGAAAGAAAGAAAGAAAGAAAGAAAGAAAGAAAGAATTTTTAAAAGAGAGAAACAACGTTGAACAAGTGCAGAGACGGATGGAATTCAGATTCCTTAGGAAGGATTCTAGCACTGTAGTCCAATGGGGAAAATCTGTGGAGGGGTGGGAGTTGGGGTGGTGGGGAAGAAAAGAAGAAAGTCAGTTAGCATTGAACATCTAAACGGGGTGGGAGGAGAAGCGGTGCCGAGATGGCAAGGAGGGAGCCAAGAGAGTGGGGGGAGGGGTAGGGAAGGTCAGGTTTCAGAAGGCTGAGGGGATGCAGACAATCAATAGGTCAAGAGTGACACCTGCTGGCAAATAGCGTGTGTCAATTGCCGCCGGGCAGCTGGTCGACCACCGCCGAGAGACGAAGTGCAACTGGTCGACCTGAGCTGAGAGCACAAATGCAACTGGTCGACCTCCGCTGAGACCAAATGCAACTGGTCGACCTCCGCTGAGACCAAAAGCAACTGGTCAACCTCAGCTGAGCCCAACTGCAACTGGTCAACCTGAGCTGAGAGACTGAGTA
>NW_026698562.1:0-52560 GCF_030435755.1 Ochotona princeps
AACATGCAGTGTTTCCTTGATTGAATTAGCTCTCACACCAATATTTGCGTCTAGAGCCTTTGCATTGAGGGCTATCTGAAAACGGCTGTGGCGCTGAAGTTGCCTGTGAATGTGGAGTTGGTGGCATGTGAAACCCGCATGTGGAGCATTCGTTTGTGTGGGATGCTCTACCAGGTTCATTCCTAGATAATGCACTCAAAGGGCACTAAGCATAGAGTGTGAAAACTGAGTTTCCTTGAGAGCTGCTTGGAAGCCTGATGGTGTGTGAAGTTAGTGAGCCAAATGGAGTTGTTCTCCCACAAGAACCACTCGGTTGATCCTTCTTCAATATGCCCTTCACCAACATGCAGTGTTTCCTTGATTTAATTAGCTCTCACACCAATATTTGCGTCTAGAGCCTTTGCATTGAGGGCTATCTGAAAACGGCTGTGGCGCTGAAGTTGCCTGTGAATGTGGAGTTGGTGGCATGTGAAACCCGCATGTGGAGCATTCGTTTGTGCGGGATGCTGACCAAGCATCATTTCAGTCCTAGGCACACAAAGGGCACTAAGCATAGAGTGTGAAAACTGAGTTTCCTTGAGAGCTGTTTGGAAGCCTGATGGTGTGTGAAGTTAGTGAGCCAAATGGAGTTGTTCTCCCACAAGAACCACTCGGCTGATCCTTCTTCAATATGCCCTTCACCAACATGCAGTGTTTCCTTGATTGAATTAGCTCTCACACCAATATTTGCATCTAGAGCCTTTGCATTGAGGACTATCTGAAAACGGCTGTGGTGCTGAAGTTGCCTGTGAATGTGGAGTTGGTGGCATGTGAAACCCGCATGTAGAGCATTCATTTGTGTGGGATGCTCTGCAAGCTTCATTTCAGTCCTAGGCACTCAAAGGACACTAAGCATAGAGTGTGAAAACTGAGTTTCCTTGAGAGCTGCTTGGAAGCCTGATGGTGTGTGAAGTTAGTGAGCCAAATGGAGTTGTTCTCCCGACAAGAACCACTCGGCTGATCCTTCTTCAATATGCCCTTCACCAACATGCAGTGTTTCCTTGATTGAATTAGCTCTCACACCAATATTTGCGTCTAGAGCCTTTGCATTGAGGGCTATCTGAAAACGGCTGTGGCGCTGAAGTTGCCTGTGAATGTGGAGTTGGTGGCATGTGAAACCCGCATGTGGAGCATTCGTTTGTGTGGGGTGCTCTACCAGGTTCATTCCTAGATAATGCACTCAAAGGGCACTAAGCATAGAGTGTGAAAACTGAGTTTCCTTGAGAGCTGCTTGGAAGCCTGATGGTGTGTGAAGTTAGTGAGCCAAATGGAGTTGTTCTCCCACAAGAACCACTCGGCTGATCCTTCTTCAATATGCCCTTCACCAACATGCAGTGTTTCCTTGATTGAATTAGCTCTCACACCAATATTTGCGTCTAGAGCCTTTGCATTGAGGGCTATCTGAAAACGGCTGTGGCGCTGAAGTTGCCTGTGAATGTGGAGTTGGTGGCATGTGAAACCCGCTTGTGGAGCATTCATTTGTGTGGGATGCTGACCCAACTTCATTTCAGTCCTAGGCACACAAAGGGCACTAAGCATAGAGTGTGAAAACTGAGTTTCCTTGAGAGCTGCTTGGAAGCCTGATGGTGTGTGAAGTGAGTGAGCCAAATGGAGTTGTTCTCCCACAAGAACCACTCGGCTGAACCTTCTTCAATATGCCCTTCACCAACATGCAGTGTTTCCTTGATTGAATTAGCTCTCACACCAATATTTGCGTCTAGAGCCTTTGCATTGAGGGCTATCTGAAAACGGCTGTGGCGCTGAAGTTGCCTGTGAATGTGGAGTTGGTGGCATGTGAAACCCGCATGTAGTCATTCATTTGTGTAGGATGCTCTGCAAGCTTCATTTCAGTCCTAGGCACTCAAAGGGCACTAAGCATAGAGTGTGAAAACTGAGTTTCCTTGAGAGCTGCTTGGAAGCCTGATGGTGTGTGAAGTTAGTGAGCCAAATGGAGTTGTTCTCCCACAAGAACCACTCGGCTGATCCTTCTTCAATATGCCCTTCACCAACATGCAGTGTTTCCTTGATTGAATTAGCTCTCACACCAATATTTGCGTCTAGAGCCTTTGCATTGAGGGCTATCTGAAAACGGCTGTGGCGCTGAAGTTGCCTGTGAATGTGGAGTTGGTGGCATGTGAAACCCGCATGTAGAGCATTCATTTGTGTGGGATGCTCTGCAAGCTTCATTTCAGTCCTAGGCACTCAACGGGCACTAAGCATAGAGTGTGAAAAGTGAGTTTCCTTGAGAGCTGCTTGGAAGCCTGATGGTGTGTGAAGTTAGTGAGCCAAATGGAGTTGTTCTCCCACAAGAACCACTCGGCTGATCCTTCTTCAATATGCCCTTCACCAACATGCAGTGTTTCCTTGATTGAATTAGCTCTCACACCAATATTTGCGTCTAGAGCCTTAGCATTGAGGGCTATCTGAAAACGGCTGTGGCGCTGAAGTTGCCTGTGAATGTGGAGTTGGTGGCATGTGAAACCCGCACGTGGAGCATTCGTTTGTGTGGGATGCTCTACCAGGTTCATTCCTAGATAATGCACTCAAAGGGCACTAAGCATAGAGTGTGAAAACTGAGTTTCCTTGAGAGCTGCTTGGAAGCCTGATGGTGTGTGAAGTTAGTGAGCCAAATGGAGTTGTTCTCCCACAAGAACCACTCGGCTGATCCTTCTTCAATATGCCCTTCACCAACATGCAGTGTTTCCTTGATTGAATTAGCTCTCACACCAATATTTGCGTCTAGAGCCTTTGCATTGAGGGCTATCTGAAAACGGCTGTGGCGCTGAAGTTGCCTGTGAATGTGGAGTTGGTGGCATGTGAAACCCGCATGTGGAGCATTCGTTTGTGTGGGATGCTCTACCAGGTTCATTCCTAGATAATGCACTCAAAGGGCACTAAGCATAGAGTGTGAAAACTGAGTTTCCTTGAGAGCTGCTTGGAAGCCTGATGGTGTGTGAAGTTAGTGAGCCAAATGGAGTTGTTCTCCCACAAGAACCACTCGGCTGATCCTTCTTCAATATGCCCTTCACCAACGTGCAGTGTTTCCTTGATTGAATTAGCTCTCACACCAATATTTGCGTCTAGAGCCTTTTCATTGAGGGCTATCTGAAAACGGCTGTGGCGCTGAAGTTGCCTGAGAATGTGGAGTTGGTGGCATGTGAAACCCGCATGTGGAGCATTCGTTTGTGTGGGATGCTCACAAAGCTTCATTTCAGTCCTAGGCACTCAAAGGGCACTAAGCATAGAGTGTGAAAACTGAGTTTCCTTGAGAGCTGCTTGGAAGCCTGATGGTGTGTGAAGTTAGTGAGCCAAATGGAGTTGTTCTCCCACAAGAACCACTCGGCTGATCCTTCTTCAATATGCCCTTCACCAACATGCAGTGTTTCCTTGATTGAATTAGCTCTCACACCAATATTTGCGTCTAGAGCCTTTGCATTGAGGGCTATCTGAAAACGGCTGTGGCGCTGAAGTTGCCTGTGAATGTGGAGTTGGTGGCATGTGAAACCCGCATGTGGAGCATTCGCTTGTGTGGGATGCTCTACCAGGTTCATTCCTAGATAATGCACTCAAAGGGCACTAAGCATAGAGTGTGAAAACTGAGTTTCCTTGAGAGCTGCTTGGAAGCCTGATGGTGTGTGAAGTTAGTGAGCCAAACGGAGTTGTTCTCCCACAAGAACCACTCGGCTGATCCTTCTTCAATATGCCCTTCACCAACATGCAGTGTTTCCTTGATTGAATTAGTTCTCACACCAATATTTGCGTCTAGAGCCTTTGCATTGAGGGCTATCTGAAAACGGCTGTGGCACTGAAGTTGCCTGTGAATGTGGAGTTGGTGGCATGTGAAACCCGCATGTGGAGCATTCGTTTGTGTGGGATGCTCTACCAGGTTCATTCCTAGATAATGCACTCAAAGGGCACTAAGCATAGAGTGTGAAAACTGAGTTTCCTTGAGAGCTGCTTGGAAGCCTGATGGTGTGTGAAGTTAGTGAGCCAAATGGAGTTGTTCTCCCACAAGAACCACTCGGCTGATCCTTCTTCAATATGCCCTTCACCAACATGCAGTGTTTCCTTGATTGAATTAGCTCTCACACCAATATTTGCGTCTAGAGCCTTTGCATTGAGGGCTATCTGAAAACGGCTGTGGCGCTGAAGTTGCCTGTGAATGTGGAGTTGGTGGCATGTGAAACCCGCATGTGGAGCATTCTTTTGTGTGGGATGCTCTGCAAGCTTCATTTCAGTCCTAGGCACTCAAAGGGCACTAAGCATAGAGTGTGAAAACTGAGTTTCCTTGAGAGCTGCTTGGAAGCCTGATGTTGTGTGAAGTTAGTGAGCCAAATGGAGTTGTTCTCCCACAAGAACCACTCGGCTGATCCTTCTTCAATATGCCCTCACCAACATGCAGTGTTTCCTTGATTGAATTAGCTCTCACACCAATATTTGCGTCTAGAGCCTTTGCATTGAGGGCTATCTGAAAACGGCTGTGGCGCTGAAGTTGCCTGTGAATGTGGAGTTGGTGGCATGTGAAACCCGCATGTGGAGCATTCTTTTGTGTGGGATGCTCTACCAGGTTCATTCCTAGATAATGCACTCAAAGGGCACTAAGCATAGAGTGTGAAAACTGAGTTTCCTTGAGAGCTGCTTGGAAGCCTGATGGTGTGTGAAATTAGTGAGCCAAACGGAGTTGTTCTCCCACAAGAACCACTCGGCTGATCCTTCTTCAATATGCCCTTCACCAACATGCAGTGTTTCCTTGATTGAATTAGCTCTCACACCAATATTTGCGTCTAGAGCCTTTGCATTGAGGGCTATCTGAAAACGGCTGTGGCGCTGAAGTTGCCTGTGAATGTGGAGTTGGTGGCATGTGAAACCCGCTTGTGGAGCATTCATTTGTGTGGGATGCTGACCAAGCTTCATTTCAGTCCTAGGCACACAAAGGGCACTATGCATAGAGTGTGAAAACTGAGTTTCCTTGAGAGCTGCTTGGAAGCCTGATGGTGTGAGAAGTTAGTGAGCCAAATGGAGTTGTTCTCCCACAAGAACCACTCGGCTTATCCTTCTTCAATATGCCCTTCACCAACATGCAGTGTTTCCTTGATTGAATTAGCTCTCACACCAATATTTGCGTCTAGAGCCTTTGCATTGAGGGCTATCTGAAAACGGCTGTGGCGCTGAAGTTGCCTGTGAATGTGGAGTTGGTGGCATGTGAAACCCGCATGTAGAGCATTCATTTGTGTGGGATGCTCTGCAAGCTTCATTTCAGTCCTAGGCACTCAAAGGGCACTATGCATAGAGTGTGAAAACTGAGTTTCCTTGAGAGCTGCTTGGAAGCCTGATGGTGTGTGAAGTTAGTGAGCCAAATGGAGTTGTTCTCCCACAAGAACCACTCGGCTGATCCTTCTTCAATATGCCCTTCACCAACATGCAGTGTTTCCTTGATTGAATTAGCTCTCACACCAATATTTGCGTCTAGAGCCTTTGCATTGAGGGCTATCTGAAAACGGCTGTGGCGCTGAAGTTGCCTGTGAATGTGGAGTTGGTGGCATGTGAAACCCGCATGTAGAGCATTCATTTGTGTGGGATGCTCTGCAAGCTTCATTTCAGTCCTAGGCACTCAAAGGGCACTATGCATAGAGTGTGAAAACTGAGTTTCCTTGAGAGCTGCTTGGAAGCCTGATGGTGTGTGAAGTTAGTGAGTCAAATGGAGTTGTTCTCCCACAAGAACCACTCGGCTGATCCTTCTTCAATATGCCCTTCACCAACATGCAGTGTTTCCTTGATTGAATTAGCTCTCACACCAATATTTGCGTCTAGAGCCTTTGCATTGAGGGCTATCTGAAAACGGCTGTGGCGCTGAAGTTGCCTGTGAATGTGGAGTTGGTGGCATGTGAAACACGCATGTGGAGCATTCGTTTGTGCGGCATGCTGACCAAGCATCATTTCAGTCCTAGGCACACAAAGGGCACTAAGCATAGAGTGTGAAAACTGAGTTTCCTTAAGAGCTGCTTGGAAGCCTGATGGTGTGTGAAGTTAGTGAGCCAAATGGAGTTGTTCTCCCACAAGAACCACTCGGCTGATCCTTCTTCAATATACCCTTCACCAACATGCAGTGTTTCCTTGATTGAATTAGCTCTCACACCAATATTTGCGTCTAGAGCCTTTGCATTGAGGGCTATCTGAAAACGGCTGTGGCGCTGAAGTTGCCTGTGAATGTGGAGTTGGTGGCATGTGAAACCCGCACGTGGAGCATTCGTTTGTGTGGGATGCTCTCCAAGCTTCAATTCAGTCCTAGGCACTCAAAGGGCACTAAGCATAGAGTGTGAAAACTGAGTTTCCTTGAGAGCTGCTTGGAAGCCTGATGGTGTGTGAAGTTAGTGAGCCAAATGGAGTTGTTCTCCCACAAGAACCACTCGGCTGATCCTTCTTCAATATGCCCTTCACCAACATGCAGTGTTTCCTTGATTGAATTAGCTCTCACACCAATATTTGCGTCTAGAGCCTTTGCATTGAGGGCTATCTGAAAACGGCTGTGGCACTGAAGTTGCCTGTGAATGTGGAGTTGGTGGCATGTGAAACCCGCTTGTGGAGCATTCGTTTGTGTGGGATGCTGAACAAGCTTCATTTCAGTCCTAGGCACACAAAGGGCACTAAGCATAGAGTGTGAAAACTGAGTTTCCTTGAGAGCTGCTTGGAAGCCTGATGGTGTGTGAAGTTAGTGAGCCAAATGGAGTTGTTCTCCCACAAGAACCACTCGGCTGATCCTTCTTCAATATGCCCTTCACCAACATGCAGTGTTTCCTTGATTGAATTAGCTCTCACACCAATATTTGCGTCTAGAGCCTTTGCATTGAGGGCTATGTGAAAACGGCTGTGGCGCTGAAGTTGCCTGTGAATGTGGAGTTGGTGGCATGTGAAACCCGCATGTGGAGCATTCGTTTGTGTGGGATGCTCTACCAGGTTCATTCCTAGATAATGCACTCAAAGGGCACTAAGCATAGAGTGTGAAAACTGAGTTTCCTTGAGAGCTGCTTGGAAGCCTGATGGTGTGTGAAGTTAGTGAGCCAAATGGAGTTGTTCTCCCACAAGAACCACTCGGCTGATCCTTCTTCAATATGCCCTTCACCAACATGCAGTGTTTCCTTGATTGAATTAGCTCTCACACCAATATTTGCGTCTAGAGCCTTTGCATTGAGGGCTATTGAAAACGGCTGTGGCGCTGAAGGTGCCTGTGAATGTGGAGTTGGTGGCATGTGAAACCCGCATGTGGAGCATTCGTTTGTGTGGGATGCTCTACCAGGTTCATTCCTAGATAATGCACTCAAAGGGCACTAAGCATAGAGTGTGAAAACTGAGTTTCCTTGAGAGCTGCTTGGAAGCCTGATGGTGTGTGAAGTTAGTGAGCCAAATGGAGTTGTTCTCCCACAACAACCACTCGGCTGATCCTTCTTCAATATGCCCTTCACCAACATGCAGTGTTTCCTTGATTGAATTAGCTCTCACACCAATATTTGCGTCTAGAGCCTTTGCATTGAGGGCTATCTGAAAACGGCTGTGGCGCTGAAGTTGCCTGTGAATGTGGAGTTGGTGGCATGTGAAACCCGCTTGTGGAGCATTCATTTGTGTGGGATGCTGACCAAGCTTCATTTCAGTCCTAGGCACACAAAGGGCACTAAGCATAGATTGTGAAAACTGAGTTTCCTTGAGAGCTGCTTGGAAGCCTGATGGTGTGTGAAGTTAGTGAGCCAAATGGAGTTGTTCTCCCACAAGAACCACTCGGCTGATCCTTCTTCAATATGCCCTTCACCAACATGCAGTGTTTCCTTGATTGAATTAGCTCTCACACCAATATTTGCGTCTAGAGCCTTTGCATTGAGGGCTATCTGAAAATGGCTGTGGCGCTGAAGTTGCCTGTGAATGTGGAGTTGGTGGCATGTGAAACCCGCATGTAGAGCATTCATTTGTGTGGGATGCTCTGCAAGCTTCATTTCAGTCCTAGGCACACAAAGGGCACTAGGCATAGAGTGTGAAAACTGAGTTTCCTTGAGAGCTGCTTGGAAGCCTGATGTTGTGTGAAGTTAGTGAGCCAAATGGAGTTGTTCTCCCACAAGAACCACTCGGCTGATCCTTCTTCAATATGCCCTTCACCAACATGCAGTGTTTCCTTGATTGAATTAGCTCTCACACCAATATTTGCGTCTACAGCCTTTGCATTGAGGGCTATCTGAAAACGGCTGTGGCGCTGGCGCTGAAGTTGCCTGTTAATGTGGAGTTGGTGGCATGTGAAACCCGCATGTGGAGCATTCGCTTGTGTGGGATGCTCTACCAGGTTCATTCCTAGATAATGCACTCAAAGGGCACTAAGCATAGAGTGTGAAAACTGAGTTTCCTTGAGAGCTGCTTGGAAGCCTGATGGTGTGTGAAGTTAGTGAGCCAAATGGAGTTGTTCTCCCACAAGAACCACTCGGCTGATCCTTCTTCAATATACCCTTCACCAACATGCAGTGTTTCCTTGATTGAATTAGCTCTCACACCAATATTTGCGTCTAGAGCCTTTGCATTGAGGGCTATCTGAAAACGGCTGTGGCGCTGAAGTTGCCTGTGAATGTGGAGTTGGTGGCATGTGAAACCCGCATGTGGAGCATTCGTTTGTGTGGGATGCTGACCAAGCTTCAATTCAGTCCTAGGCACTCAAAGGGCACTAAGCATAGAGTGTGAAAACTGAGTTTCCTTGAGAGCTGCTTGGAAGCCTGATGTTGTGTGAAGTTAGTGAGCCAAATGGAGTTGTTCTCCCACAAGAACCACTCGGCTGATCCTTCTTCAATATGCCCTTCACCAACATGCAGTGTTTCCTTGATTGA
This sequence comes from Ochotona princeps, assembly GCF_030435755.1. Taxonomy (NCBI): domain Eukaryota; kingdom Metazoa; phylum Chordata; class Mammalia; order Lagomorpha; family Ochotonidae; genus Ochotona; species Ochotona princeps. The sequence continues at coordinate 8,895 of NW_026698562.1, forward strand.
ATTAGCTCTCACACCAATATTTGCGTCTAGAGCCTTTGCATTGAGGGCTATCTGAAAACGGCTGTGGCGCTGAAGTTGCCTGTGAATGTGGAGTTGGTGGCATGTGAAACCCGCATGTGGAGCATTCGTTTGTGTGGGATGCTCTACCAGGTTCATTCCTAGATAATGCACTCAAAGGGCACTAAGCATAGAGTGTGAAAACTGAGTTTCCTTGAGAGCTGCTTGGAAGCCTGATGGTGTGTGAAGTTAGTGAGCCAAATGGAGTTGTTCTCCCACAAGAACCACTCGGCTGATCCTTCTTCAATATACCCTTCACCAACATGCAGTGTTTCCTTGATTGAATTAGCTCTCACACCAATATTTGCGTCTAGAGCCTTTGCATTGAGGGCTATCTGAAAACGGCTGTGGCGCTGAAGTTGCCTGTGAATGTGGAGTTGGTGGCATGTGAAACCCGCATGTGGAGCATTCGTTTGTGTGGGATGCTGACCAAGCTTCAATTCAGTCCTAGGCACTCAAAGGGCACTAAGCATAGAGTGTGAAAACTGAGTTTCCTTGAGAGCTGCTTGGAAGCCTGATGGTGTGTGAAGTTAGTGAGCCAAATGGAGTTGTTCTCCCACAAGAACCACTCGGCTGATCCTTCTTCAATATGCCCTTCACCAACATGCAGTGTTTCCTTGATTGAATTAGCTCTCACACCAATATTTGCGTCTAGAGCCTTTGCATTGAGGGCTATCTGAAAACGGCTGTGGCGCTGAAGTTGCCTGTGAATGTGGAGTTGGTGGCATGTGAAACCCGCATGTGGAGCATTCGTTTGTGTGGGATGCTCTCCAAGCTTCAATTCAGTCCTAGGCACTCAAAGGGCACTAAGCATAGAGTGTGAAAACTGAGTTTCCTTGAGAGCTGCTTGGAAGCCTGATGGTGTGTTAAGTTAGTGAGCCAAATGGAGTTGTTCTCCCACAAGAACCACTCGGCTGATCCTTCTTCAATATGCCCTTCACCAACATGCAGTGTTTCCTTGATTGAATTAGCTCTCACACCAATATTTGCGTCTAGAGCCTTTGCATTGAGGGCTATCTGAAAACGGCTGTGGCGCTGAAGTTGCCTGTGAATGTGGAGTTGGTGGCATGTGAAACCCGCATGTGGAGCATTCGTTTGTGTGGGATGCTCTACCAGGTTCATTCCTAGATAATGCACTCAAAGGGCACTAAGCATAGAGTGTGAAAACTGAGTTTCCTTGAGAGCTGCTTGGAAGCCTGATGGTGTGTGAAGTTAGTGAGCCAAATGGAGTTGTTCTCCCACAAGAACCACTCGGCTGATCCTTCTTCAATATGCCCTTCACCAACATGCAGTGTTTCCTTGATTGAATTAGCTCTCACACCGATATTTGCGTCTAGAGCCTTTGCATTGAGGGCTATCTGAAAACGGCTGTGGCGCTGAAGTTGCCTGTGAATGTGGAGTTGGTGGCATGTGAAACCCGCATGTGGAGCATTCGTTTGTGTGGGATGCTGACCAAGCATCATTTCAGTCCTAGGCACACAAAGGGCACTAAGCATAGAGTGTGAAAACTGAGTTTCCTTGAGAGCTGCTTGGAAGCCTGATGGTGTGTGAAGTTAGTGAGCCAAATGGAGTTGTTCTCCCACAAGAACCACTAGGCTGATCCTTCTTCAATGTGCCCTTCACCAACATGCAGTGTTTCCTTGATTGAATTAGCTCTCACACCAATATTTGCATCTAGAGCCTTTGCATTGAGGGCTATCTGAAAACGGCTGTGGCGCTGAAGTTGCCTGTGAATGTGGAGTTGGTGGCATGTGAAACCCGCATGTGGAGCATTCGTTTGTGTGGGATGCTCTACCAGGTTCATTCCTAGATAATGCACTCAAAGGGCACTAAGCATAGAGTGTGAAAACTGAGTTTCCTTGAGAGCTGCTTGGAAGCCTGATGGTGTGTGAAGTTAGTGAGCCAAATGGAGTCGTTCTCCCTCAAGAGCCACTCGGCTGATCCTTCTTCAATATGCCCTTCACCAACATGCAGTGTTTCCTTGATTGAATTAGCTCTCACACCAATATTTGCGTCTAGAGCCTTTGCATTGAGGGCTATCTGAAAACGGCTGTGGCGCTGAAGTTGCCTGTGAATGTGGAGTTGGTGGCATGTGAAACCCGCTTGTGGAGCATTCATTTGTGTGGGATGCTGACCAAGCTTCATTTCAGTCCTAGGCACACAAAGGGCACTAAGCATAGAGTGTGAAAACTGAGTTTCCTTGAGAGCTGCTTGGAAGCCTGATGGTGTGTGAAGTGAGTGAGCCAAATGGAGTTGTTCTCCCACAAGAACCACTCGGCTGATCCTTCTTCAATATGCCCTTCACCAACATGCAGTGTTTCCTTGATTGAATTAGCTCTCACACCAATATTTGCGTCTAGAGCCTTTGCATTGAGGGCTGTGTGATAACGGCTGTGGCGCTGAAGTTCCCTGTGAATGTGGAGTTGGTGGCATGTGAAACCCGCATGTAGAGCATTCATTTGTGTGGGATGCTCTGCAAGCTTCATTTCAGTCCTAGGCACTCAAAGGGCACTAAGCATAGAGTGTGAAAACTGAGTTTCCTTGAGAGCTGCTTGGAAGCCTGATGTTGTGTGAAGTTAGTGAGCCAAATGGAGTTGTTCTCCCACAAGAACCACTCGGCTGATCCTTCTTCAATATGCCCTTCACCAACATGCAGTGTTTCCTTGATTGAATTAGCTCTCACACCAATATTTGCGTCTAGAGCCTTTGCATTGAGGGCTATCTGAAAACGGCTGTGGCGCTGAAGTTGCCTGTGAATGTGGAGTTGGTGGCATGTGAAACCCGCACGTGGAGCATTCGCTTGTGTGGGATGCTCTACCAGGTTCATTCCTAGATAATGCACTCAAAGGGCACTAAGCATAGAGTGTGAAAACTGAGTTTCCTTGAGAGCTGCTTGGAAGCCTGATGGTGTGTGAAGTTAGTGAGCCAAATGGAGTTGTTCTCCCACAAGAACCACTCGGCTGATCCTTCTTCAATATGCCCTTCACCAACATGCAGTGTTTCCTTGATTGAATTAGCTCTCACACCAATATTTGCGTCTAGAGCCTTTGCATTGAGGGCTATCTGAAAACGGCTGTGGCGCTGAAGTTGCCTGTGAATGTGGAGTTGGTGGCATGTGAAACCCGCATGTGGAGCATTCGTTTGTGTGGGATGCTCACCAAGCTTCATTTCAGTCCTAGGCACTCAAAGGGCACTAAGCATAGAGTGTGAAAACTGAGTTTCCTTGAGAGCTGCTTGGAAGCCTGATGGTGTGTGAAGTTAGTGAGCCAAATGGAGTCGTTCTCCCTCAAGAGCCACTCGGCTGATCCTTCTTCAATATGCCCTTCACCAACATGCAGTGTTTCCTTGATTGAATTAGCTCTCACACCAATATTTGCGTCTAGAGCCTTTGCATTGAGGGCTATCTGAAAACGGCTGTGGCGCTAAAGTTGCCTGTGAATGTGGAGTTGGTGGCATGTGAAACCCGCTTGTGGAGCATTCATTTGTGTGGGATGCTGACCAAGCTTCATTTCAGTCCTAGGCACACAAAGGGCACTAAGCATTGAGTGTGAAACTGAGTTTCCTTGAGAGCTGCTTGGAAGCCTGATGGTGTGTGAAGTGAGTGAGCCAAATGGAGTTGTTCTCCCACAAGAACCACTCGGCTGATCCTTCTTCAATATGCCCTTCACCAACATGCAGTGTTTCCTTGATTGAATTAGCTCTCACACCAATATTTGCGTCTAGAGCCTTTGCATTGAGGGCTATCTGAAAACGGCTGTGGCGCTGAAGTTGCCTGTGAATGTGGAGTTGGTGGCATGTGAAACCCGCATGTGGAGCATTCGTTTGTGTGGGATGCTCTACCAGGTTCTTTCCTAGATAATGCACTCAAAGGGCACTAAGCATAAAGTGTGAAAACTGAGTTTCCTTGAGAGCTGCTTGGAAGCCTGATGGTGTGTGAATTTAGTGAGCCAAACGGAGTTGTTCTCCCACAAGAACCACTCGGCTGATCCTTCTTCAATATGCCCTTCACCAATATGCAGTGTTTCCTTGATTGAATTAGCTCTCACACCAATATTTGCGTCTAGAGCCTTTGCATTGAGGGCTATCTGAAAACGGCTATGGCGCTGAAGTTGCCTGTGAATGTGGAGTTGGTGGCATGTGAAACCCGCATGTAGAACATTCATTTGTGTGGGATGCTCTTTAAGCATCATTTCAGTCCTAGGCACTCAAAGTCACTAAGCATAGAGTGTGAAAACTGAGTTTCCTTGAGAGCTGCTTGGAAGCCTGATGTTGTGTGAAGTTAGTGAGCCAAATGGAGTTGTTCTCCCACAAGAACCACTAGGCTGATCCTTCTTCAATGTGCCCTTCACCAACATGCAGTGTTTCCTTGATTGAATTTGCTCTCACACCAATATTTGCGTCTAGAGCCTTTGCATTGAGGGCTATCTGAAAACGGCTGTGGCGCTGAAGTTGCCTGTGAATGTGGAGTTGGTGGCATGTGAAACCCGCATGTAGAGCATTCATTTGTGTGGGATGCTCTGCAAGCTTCATTTCAGTCCTAGGCACTCAAAGGGCACTAAGCATAGAGTGTGAAAACTGAGTTTCCTTGAGAGCTGCTTGGAAGCCTGATGTTGTGTGAAGTTAGTGAGCCAAATGGAGTTGTTCTCCCACAAGAACCACTCGGCTGATCCTTCTTCAATATGCCCTTCACCAACATGCAGTGTTTCCTTGATTGAATTAGCTCTCACACCAATATTTGCGTCTAGAGCCTTTGCATTGAGGGCTATCTGAAAACGGCTGTGGCGCTGAAGTTGCCTTTGAATGTGGAGTTGGTGGCATGTGAAACCCGCACGTGGAGCATTCGCTTGTGTGGGATGCTCTACCAGGTTCATTCCTAGATAATGCACTCAAAGGGCACTAAGCATAGAGTGTGAAAACTGAGTTTCCTTGAGAGCTGCTTGGAAGCCTGATGGTGTGTGAAGTTAGTGAGCCAAATGGAGTTGTTCTCCCACAAGAACCACTCGGCTGATCCTTCTTCAATATGCCCTTCACCAACATGCAGTGTTTCCTTGATTGAATTAGCTCTCACACCAATATTTGCGTCTAGAGCCTTTGCATTGAGGGCTATCTGAAAACGGCTGTGGCGCTGAAGTTGCCTGTGAATGTGGAGTTGGTGGCATGTGAAACCCGCATGTGGAGCATTCGTTTGTGTGGGATGCTCACCAAGCTTCATTTCAGTCCTAGGCACTCAAAGGGCACTAAGCATAGAGTGTGAAAACTGAGTTTCCTTGAGAGCTGCTTGGAAGCCTGATGGTGTGTGAAGTTAGTGAGCCAAATGGAGTCGTTCTCCCTCAAGAGCCACTCGGCTGATCCTTCTTCAATATGCCCTTCACCAACATGCAGTGTTTCCTTGATTGAATTGGCTCTCACACCAATATTTGCGTCTAGAGCCTTTGCATTGAGGGCTATCTGAAAACGGCTGTGGCGCTAAAGTTGCCTGTGAATGTGGAGTTGGTGGCATGTGAAACCCGCTTGTGGAGCATTCATTTGTGTGGGATGCTGACCAAGCTTCATTTCAGTCCTAGGCACACAAGGGGCACTAAGCATAGAGTGTGAAACTGAGTTTCCTTGAGAGCTGCTTGGAAGCCTGATGGTGTGTGAAGTGAGTGAGCCAAATGGAGTTGTTCTGAAACAAGAACCACTCGGCTGATCCTTCTTCAATATGCCCTTCACCAACATGCAGTGTTTCCTTGATTGAATTAGCTCTCACACCAATATTTGCGTCTAGAGCCTTTGCATTGAGGGCTATCTGAAAACGGCTGTGGCGCTGAAGTTGCCTGTGAATGTGGAGTTGGTGGCATGTGAAACCCGCATGTAGAGCATTCATTTGTGTGGGATGCTCTGCAAGCTTCATTTCAGTCCTAGGCACTCAAAGGGCACTAAGCATAGAGTGTGAAAACTGAGTTTCCTTGAGAGCTGCTTGGAAGCCTGATGGTGTGTGAAGTTAGTGAGCCAAATGGAGTTGTTCTCCCACAAGAACCACTCGGCTGATCCTTCTTCAATATGCCCTTCACCAACATGCAGTGTTTCCTTGATTGAATTAGCTCTCACACCAATATTTGCGTCTAGATCCTTTGCATTGAGGGCTATCTGAAAACGGCTGTGGCGCTGAAGTTGCCTGTGAATGTGGAGTTGGTGGCATGTGAAACCCGCTTGTGGAGCATTCATTTGTGTGGGATGCTGACCAAGCTTCATTTCAGTCCTAGGCACACAAAGGGCACTAAGCATAGAGTGTGAAAACTGAGTTTCCTTGAGAGCTGCTTGGAAGCCTGATGGTGTGTGAAGTTAGTGAGCCAAATGGAGTTGTTCTCCCACAAGAACCACTCGGCTGATCCTTCTTCAATATGCCCTTCACCAACATGCAGTGTTTCCTTGATTGAATTAGCTCTCACACCAATATTTGCGTCTAGAGCCTTTGCATTGAGGGCTATCTGAAAACGGCTGTGGCGCTGAAGTTGTCTGTGAATGTGGAGTTGGTGGCATGTGAAACCCGCATGTAGAGCATTCATTTGTGTGGGATGCTCTGCAAGCTTCATTTCAGTCCTAGGCACTCAAAGGGCACTAAGCATAGAGTGTGAAAACTGAGTTTCCTTGAGAGCTGCTTGGAAGCCTGATGTTGTGTGAAGTTAGTGAGCCAAATGGAGTTGTTCTCCCACAAGAACCACTCGGCTGATCCTTCTTCAATATGCCCTTCACCAACATGCAGTGTTTCCTTGATTGAATTAGCTCTCACACCAATATTTGCGTCTAGAGCCTTTGCATTGAGGGCTATCTGAAAACGGCTGTGGCGCTGAAGTTGCCTGTGAATGTGGAGTTGGTGGCATGTGAAACCCGCATGTGGAGCATTCGCTTGTGTGGGATGCTCTACCAGGTTCATTCCTAGATAATGCACTCAAAGGGCACTAAGCATAGAGTGTGAAAACTGAGTTTCCTTGAGAGCTGCTTGGAAGCCTGATGTTGTGTGAAGTTAGTGAGCCAAATGGAGTTGTTCTCCCACAAGAACCACTCGGCTGATCCTTCTTCAATATGCCCTTCACCAACATGCAGTGTTTCCTTGATTGAATTAGCTCTCACACCAATATTTGCGTCTAGAGCCTTTGCATTGAGGGCTATTGAAAACGGCTGTGGCGCTGAAGGTGCCTGTAAATTTGGAGTTGGTGGCATGTGAAACCCGCATGTGGAGCATTCGTTTGTGTGGGATGCTCTACCAGGTTCATTACTAGATAATGCACTCAAAGGGCACTAAGCATAGAGTGTGAAAACTGAGTTTCCTTGAGAGCTGCTTGGAAGCCTGATGGTGTGTGAAGTTAGTGAGCCAAATGGAGTTGTTCTCCCAAAAGAGCCACTTGGCTGATCCTTCTTCAATATGCCCTTCACCAACATGCAGTGTTTCCTTGATTGAATTAGCTCTCACACCAATATTTGCGTCTAGAGCCTTTGCATTGAGGGCTATCTGAAAACGGCTGTGGCGCTGAAGTTGCCTGTGAATGTGGAGTTGGTGGCATGTGAAACCCGCTTGTGGAGCATTCATTTGTGTGGGATGCTGACCAAGCTTCATTTCAGTCCTAGGCACACAAAGGGCACTAAGCATAGAGTGTGAAAACTGAGTTTCCTTGAGAGCTGCTTGGAAGCCTGATGGTGTGTGAAGTTAGTGAGCCAAATGGAGTTGTTCTCCCACAACAACCACTCGGCTGATCCTTCTTCAATATGCCCTTCACCAACATGCAGTGTTTCCTTGATTGAATTAGCTCTCACACCAATATTTGCGTCTAGAGCCTTTGCATTGAGGGCTATCTGAAAACGGCTGTGGCGCTGAAGTTGCCTGTGAATGTGGAGTTGGTGGCATGTGAAACCCGCACGTGGAGCATTCGCTTGTGTGGGATGCTCTACCAGGTTCATTCCTAGATAATGCACTCAAAGGGCACTAAGCATAGAGTGTGAAAACTGAGTTTCCTTGAGAGCTGCTTGGAAGCCTGATGGTGTGTGAAGTTAGTGAGCCAAATGGAGTTGTTCTCCCACAAGAACCACTCGGCTGATCCTTCTTCAATATGCCCTTCACCAACATGCAGTGTTTCCTTGATTGAATTAGCTCTCACACCAATATTTGCGTTTAGAGCCTTTGCATTGAGGGCTATCTGAAAACGGCTGTGGCGCTGAAGTTGCCTGTGAATGTGGAGTTGGTGGCATGTGAAACCCGCATGTGGAGCATTCGTTTGTGTGGGATGCTCACCAAGCTTCATTTCAGTCCTAGGCACTCAAAGCGCACTAAGCATAGAGTGTGAAAACTGAGTTTCCTTGAGAGCTGCTTGGAAGCCTGATGGTGTGTGAAGTTAGTGAGCCAAATGGAGTTGTTCTCCCACAAGAACCACTCGGCTTATCCTTCTTCAATATGCCCTTCACCAACATGCAGTGTTTCCTTGATTGAATTAGCTCTCACACCAATATTTGCGTCTAGAGCCTTTGCATTGAGGGCTATCTGAAAACGGCTGTGGCGCTGAAGTTGCCTGTGAATGTGGAGTTGGTGGCATGTGAAACCCGCACGTGGAGCATTCGCTTGTGTGGGATGCTCTACCAGGTTCATTCCTAGATAATGCACTCAAAGGGCACTAAGCATAGAGTGTGAAAACTGAGTTTCCTTGAGAGCTGCTTGGAAGCCTGATGGTGTGTGAAGTTAGTGAGCCAAATGGAGTTGTTCTCCCACAACAACCACTCGGCTGATCCTTCTTCAATATGCCCTTCACCAACATGCAGTGTTTCCTTGATTGAATTAGCTCTCACACCAATATTTGCGTCTAGAGCCTTTGCATTGAGGGCTATCTGAAAACGGCTGTGGCACTGAAGTTGCCTGTGAATGTGGAGTTGGTGGCATGTGAAACCCGCTTGTGGAGCATTCATTTGTGTGGGATGCTGAACAAGCTTCATTTCAGTCCTAGGCACACAAAGGGCACTAAGCATAGAGTGTGAAAACTGAGTTTCCTTGAGAGCTGCTTGGAAGCCTGATGGTGTGTGAAGTTAGTGAGCCAAATGGAGTTGTTCTCCCACAAGAACCACTCGGCTGATCCTTCTTCAATATGCCCTTCACCAACATGCAGTGTTTCCTTGATTGAATTAGCTCTCACACCAATATTTGCGTCTAGAGCCTTTGCATTGAGGGCTATCTGAAAACGGCTGTGGCGCTGAAGTTGCCTGTGAATGTGGAGTTGGTGGCATGTGAAACCCGCACGTGGAGCATTCGCTTGTGTGGGATGCTCTACCAGGTTCATTCCTAGATAATGCACTCAAAGGGCACTAAGCATAGAGTGTGAAAACTGAGTTTCCTTGAGAGCTGCTTGAAGCCTGATGGTGTGTGAAGTTAGTGAGCCAAATGGAGTTGTTCTCCCACAACAACCACTCGGCTGATCCTTCTTCAATATGCCCTTCACCAACATGCAGTGTTTCCTTGATTGAATTAGCTCTCACACCAATATTTGCGTCTAGAGCCTTTGCATTGAGGGCTATCTGAAAACGGCTGTGGCACTGAAGTTGCCTGTGAATGTGGAGTTGGTGGCATGTGAAACCCGCTTGTGGAGCATTCATTTGTGTGGGATGCTGAACAAGCTTCATTTCAGTCCTAGGCACACAAAGGGCACTAAGCATAGAGTGTGAAAACTGAGTTTCCTTGAGAGCTGCTTGGAAGCCTGATGGTGTGTGAAGTTAGTGAGCCAAATGGAGTTGTTCTCCCACAAGAACCACTCGGCTGATCCTTCTTCAATATGCCCTTCACCAACATGCAGTGTTTCCTTGATTGAATTAGCTCTCACACCAATATTTGCGTCTAGAGCCTTTGCATTGAGGGCTATCTGAAAACGGCTGTGGCGCTGAAGTTGCCTGTGAATGTGGAGTTGGTGGCATGTGAAACCCGCACGTGGAGCATTCGCTTGTGTGGGATGCTCTACCAGGTTCATTCCTAGATAATGCACTCAAAGGGCACTAAGCATAGAGTGTGAAAACTGAGTTTCCTTGAGAGCTGCTTGGAAGCCTGATGGTGTGTGAAGTTAGTGAGCCAAATGGAGTTGTTCTCCCACAAGAACCACTCGGCTGATCCTTCTTCAATATGCCCTTCACCAACATGCAGTGTTTCCTTGATTGAATTAGCTCTCACACCAATATTTGCGTCTAGAGCCTTTGCATTGAGGGCTATCTGAAAACGGCTGTGGCGCTGAAGTTGCCTGTGAATGTGGAGTTGGTGGCATGTGAAACCCGCACGTGGAGCATTCGCTTGTGTGGGATGCTCTACCAGGTTCATTCCTAGATAATGCACTCAAAGGGCACTAAGCATAGAGTGTGAAAACTGAGTTTCCTTGAGAGCTGCTTGGAAGCCTGATGGTGTGTGAAGTTAGTGAGCCAAATGGAGTTGTTCTCCCACAAGAGCCACTCGGCTGATCCTTCTTCAATATGCCCTTCACCAACATGCAGTGTTTCCTTGATTGAATTAGCTCTCACACCAATATTTGCGTCTAGAGCCTTTGCATTGAGGGCTATCTGAAAACGGCTGTGGCGTTGAAGTTGCCTGTGAATGTGGAGTTGGTGGCATGTGAAACCCGCTTGTGGAGCATTCATTTGTGTGGGATGCTGACCAAGCTTCATTTCAGTCCTAGGCACACAAAGGGCACTAAGCATAGAGTGTGAAAACTGAGTTTCCTTGAGAGCTGCTTGGAAGCCTGATGGTGTGTGAAGTTAGTGAGCCAAATGGAGTTGTTCTCCCACAAGAACCACTCGGCTGATCCTTCTTCAATATGCCCTTCACCAACATGCAGTGTTTCCTTGATTGAATTAGCTCTCACACCAATATTTGCGTTTAGAGCCTTTGCATTGAGGGCTATCTGAAAACGGCTGTGGCGCTGAAGTTGCCTGTGAATGTGGAGTTGGTGGCATGTGAAACCCGCATGTGGAGCATTCGCTTGTGTGGGATGCTCTACCAGGTTCATTCCTAGATAATGCACTCAAAGGGCACTAAGCATAGAGTGTGAAAACTGAGTTTCCTTGAGAGCTGCTTGGAAGCCTGATGGTGTGTGAAGTTAGTGAGCCAAATGGAGTTGTTCTCCCACAAGAACCACTCGGCTGATCCTTCTTCAATATGCCCTTCACCAACATGCAGTGTTTCCTTGATTGAATTAGCTCTCACACCAATATTTGCGTCTAGAGCCTTTGCATTGAGGGCTATCTGAAAACGGCTGTGGCGCTGAAGTTGCCTGTGAATGTGGAGTTGGTGGCATGTGAAACCCGCACGTGGAGCACTCGCTTGTGTGGGATGCTCTACCAGGTTCATTCCTAGATAATGCACTCAAAGGGCACTAAGCATAGAGTGTGAAAACTGAGTTTCCTTGAGAGCTGCTTGGAAGCCTGATGGTGTGTGAAGTTAGTGAGCCAAATGGAGTTGTTCTCCCACAAGAGCCACTCGGCTGATCCTTCTTCAATATGCCCTTCACCAACATGCAGTGTTTCCTTGATTGAATTAGCTCTCACACCAATATTTGCGTCTAGAGCCTTTGCATTGAGGGCTATCTGAAAACGGCTGTGGCGCTGAAGTTGCCTGTGAATGTGGAGTTGGTTGCATGTGAAACCCGCATGTAGAGCATTCATTTGTGTGGGATGCTCTGCAAGCTTCATTTCAGTCCTAGGCACTGAAAGGGCACTAAGCATAGAGTGTGAAAACTGAGTTTCCTTGAATGCTGCTTGGAAGCCTGATGGTGTGTGAAGTTAGTGAACCAAATGGAGTTGTTCTCCCACAAGAACCACTCGGCTGATCCTTCTTCAATATGCCCTTCACCAACATGCAGTGTTTCCTTGATTGAATTAGCTCTCACACCAATATTTGCGTCTAGAGCCTTTGCATTGAGGGCTATCTGAAAACGGCTGTGGCGCTGAAGTTGCCTGTGAATGTGGAGTTGGTGGCATGTGAAACCCGCACGTGGAGCATTCGCTTGTGTGGGATGCTCTACCAGGTTCATTCCTAGATAATGCACTCAAAGGGCCCTAAGCATAGAGTGTGAAAACTGAGTTTCCTTGATAGCTGCTTGGAAGCCTGATGGTGTGTGAAGTTAGTGAGCCAAATGGAGTTGTTCTCCCACAAGAACCACTCGGCTGATCCTTCTTCAATATGCCCTTCACCAACATGCAGTGTTTCCTTGATTGAATTAGCTCTCACACCAATATTTGCGTCTAGAGCCTTTGCATTGAGGGCTATCTGAAAACGGCTGTGGCGCTGAAGTAGCGTGAGAATGTGGAGTTGGTGGCATGTGAAACCCGCATGTGGAGCATTCGTTAGTGTGGGATGCTCTACCAGGTTCATTCCTAGATAATGCACTCAAAGTGCACTAAGAATAGAGTGTGAAAACTGAGTTTCCTTGAGAGCTGATTGGAAGCCTGATGGTGTGTGAAGTTAGTGAGCCAAATGGAGTTGTTCTCCCACAAGAACCACTCGGCTGATCCTTCTTCAATATGCCCTTCACCAACATGCAGTGTTTCCTTGATTGAATTAGCTCTCACACCAATATTTGCGTCTAGAGCCTTTGCATTGAGGGCTATCTGAAAACGGCTGTGGCGCTGAAGTTGCCTGTGAATGTGGAGTTGGTGGCATGTGAAACCCGCACGTGGAGCATTCGCTTGTGTGGGATGCTCTACCAGGTTCATTCCTAGATAATGCACTCAAAGGGCACTAAGCATAGAGTGTGAAAACTGAGTTTCCTTGAGAGCTGCTTGGAAGCCTGATGGTGTGTGAAGTTAGTGAGCCAAATGGAGTTGTTCTCCCACAAGAACCACTCGGCTGATCCTTCTTCAATATGCCCTTCACCAACATGCAGTGTTTCCTTGATTGAATTAGCTCTCACACCAATATTTGCGTCTAGATCCTTTGCATTGAGGGCTATCTGAAAACGGCTGTGGCGCTGAAGTTGCCTGTGAATGTGGAGTTGGTGGCATGTGAAACCCGCTTGTGGAGCATTCATTTGTGTGGGATGCTGACCAAGCTTCATTTCAGTCCTAGGCACACAAAGGGCACTAAGCATAGAGTGTGAAAACTGAGTTTCCTTGAGAGCTGCTTGGAAGCCTGATGGTGTGTGAAGTTAGTGAGCCAAATGGAGTTGTTCTCCCACAAGAACCACTCGGCTGATCCTTCTTCAATATGCCCTTCACCAACATGCAGTGTTTCCTTGATTGAATTAGCTCTCACACCAATATTTGCGTCTAGAGCCTTTGCATTGAGGGCTATCTGAAAACGGCTGTGGCGCTGAAGTTGTCTGTGAATGTGGAGTTGGTGGCATGTGAAACCCGCATGTAGAGCATTCATTTGTGTGGGATGCTCTGCAAGCTTCATTTCAGTCCTAGGCACTCAAAGGGCACTAAGCATAGAGTGTGAAAACTGAGTTTCCTTGAGAGCTGCTTGGAAGCCTGATGTTGTGTGAAGTTAGTGAGCCAAATGGAGTTGTTCTCCCACAAGAACCACTCGGCTGATCCTTCTTCAATATGCCCTTCACCAACATGCAGTGTTTCCTTGATTGAATTAGCTCTCACACCAATATTTGCGTCTAGAGCCTTTGCATTGAGGGCTATCTGAAAACGGCTGTGGCGCTGAAGTTGCCTGTGAATGTGGAGTTGGTGGCATGTGAAACCCGCATGTGGAGCATTCGCTTGTGTGGGATGCTCTACCAGGTTCATTCCTAGATAATGCACTCAAAGGGCACTAAGCATAGAGTGTGAAAACTGAGTTTCCTTGAGAGCTGCTTGGAAGCCTGATGTTGTGTGAAGTTAGTGAGCCAAATGGAGTTGTTCTCCCACAAGAACCACTCGGCTGATCCTTCTTCAATATGCCCTTCACCAACATGCAGTGTTTCCTTGATTGAATTAGCTCTCACACCAATATTTGCGTCTAGAGCCTTTGCATTGAGGGCTATTGAAAACGGCTGTGGCGCTGAAGGTGCCTGTAAATTTGGAGTTGGTGGCATGTGAAACCCGCATGTGGAGCATTCGTTTGTGTGGGATGCTCTACCAGGTTCATTACTAGATAATGCACTCAAAGGGCACTAAGCATAGAGTGTGAAAACTGAGTTTCCTTGAGAGCTGCTTGGAAGCCTGATGGTGTGTGAAGTTAGTGAGCCAAATGGAGTTGTTCTCCCAAAAGAGCCACTTGGCTGATCCTTCTTCAATATGCCCTTCACCAACATGCAGTGTTTCCTTGATTGAATTAGCTCTCACACCAATATTTGCGTCTAGAGCCTTTGCATTGAGGGCTATCTGAAAACGGCTGTGGCGCTGAAGTTGCCTGTGAATGTGGAGTTGGTGGCATGTGAAACCCGCTTGTGGAGCATTCATTTGTGTGGGATGCTGACCAAGCTTCATTTCAGTCCTAGGCACACAAAGGGCACTAAGCATAGAGTGTGAAAACTGAGTTTCCTTGAGAGCTGCTTGGAAGCCTGATGGTGTGTGAAGTTAGTGAGCCAAATGGAGTTGTTCTCCCACAAGAACCACTCGGCTGATCCTTCTTCAATATGCCCTTCACCAACATGCAGTGTTTCCTTGATTGAATTAGCTCTCACACCAATATTTGCGTCTAGAGCCTTTGCATTGAGGGCTATCTGAAAACGGCTGTGGCGCTGAAGTTGCCTGTGAATGTGGAGTTGGTGGCATGTGAAACCCGCACGTGGAGCATTCGCTTGTGTGGGATGCTCTACCAGGTTCATTCCTAGATAATGCACTCAAAGGGCACTAAGCATAGAGTGTGAAAACTGAGTTTCCTTGAGAGCTGCTTGGAAGCCTGATGGTGTGTGAAGTTAGTGAGCCAAATGGAGTTGTTCTCCCACAAGAACCACTCGGCTGATCCTTCTTCAATATGCCCTTCACCAACATGCAGTGTTTCCTTGATTGAATTAGCTCTCACACCAATATTTGCGTTTAGAGCCTTTGCATTGAGGGCTATCTGAAAACGGCTGTGGCGCTGAAGTTGCCTGTGAATGTGGAGTTGGTGGCATGTGAAACCCGCATGTGGAGCATTCGTTTGTGTGGGATGCTCACCAAGCTTCATTTCAGTCCTAGGCACTCAAAGCGCACTAAGCATAGAGTGTGAAAACTGAGTTTCCTTGAGAGCTGCTTGGAAGCCTGATGGTGTGTGAAGTTAGTGAGCCAAATGGAGTTGTTCTCCCACAACAACCACTCGGCTGATCCTTCTTCAATATGCCCTTCACCAACATGCAGTGTTTCCTTGATTGAATTAGCTCTCACACCAATATTTGCGTCTAGAGCCTTTGCATTGAGGGCTATCTGAAAACGGCTGTGGCGCTGAAGTTGCCTGTGAATGTGGAGTTGGTGGCATGTGAAACCCGCACGTGGAGCATTCGCTTGTGTGGGATGCTCTACCAGGTTCATTCCTAGATAATGCACTCAAAGGGCACTAAGCATAGAGTGTGAAAACTGAGTTTCCTTGAGAGCTGCTTGGAAGCCTGATGGTGTGTGAAGTTAGTGAGCCAAATGGAGTTGTTCTCCCACAACAACCACTCGGCTGATCCTTCTTCAATATGCCCTTCACCAACATGCAGTGTTTCCTTGATTGAATTAGCTCTCACACCAATATTTGCGTCTAGAGCCTTTGCATTGAGGGCTATCTGAAAACGGCTGTGGCACTGAAGTTGCCTGTGAATGTGGAGTTGGTGGCATGTGAAACCCGCTTGTGGAGCATTCATTTGTGTGGGATGCTGAACAAGCTTCATTTCAGTCCTAGGCACACAAAGGGCACTAAGCATAGAGTGTGAAAACTGAGTTTCCTTGAGAGCTGCTTGGAAGCCTGATGGTGTGTGAAGTTAGTGAGCCAAATGGAGTTGTTCTCCCACAAGAACCACTCGGCTGATCCTTCTTCAATATGCCCTTCACCAACATGCAGTGTTTCCTTGATTGAATTAGCTCTCACACCAATATTTGCGTCTAGAGCCTTTGCATTGAGGGCTATCTGAAAACGGCTGTGGCGCTGAAGTTGCCTGTGAATGTGGAGTTGGTGGCATGTGAAACCCGCACGTGGAGCATTCGCTTGTGTGGGATGCTCTACCAGGTTCATTCCTAGATAATGCACTCAAAGGGCACTAAGCATAGAGTGTGAAAACTGAGTTTCCTTGAGAGCTGCTTGGAAGCCTGATGGTGTGTGAAGTTAGTGAGCCAAATGGAGTTGTTCTCCCACAACAACCACTCGGCTGATCCTTCTTCAATATGCCCTTCACCAACATGCAGTGTTTCCTTGATTGAATTAGCTCTCACACCAATATTTGCGTCTAGAGCCTTTGCATTGAGGGCTATCTGAAAACGGCTGTGGCACTGAAGTTGCCTGTGAATGTGGAGTTGGTGGCATGTGAAACCCGCTTGTGGAGCATTCATTTGTGTGGGATGCTGAACAAGCTTCATTTCAGTCCTAGGCACACAAAGGGCACTAAGCATAGAGTGTGAAAACTGAGTTTCCTTGAGAGCTGCTTGGAAGCCTGATGGTGTGTGAAGTTAGTGAGCCAAATGGAGTTGTTCTCCCACAAGAACCACTCGGCTGATCCTTCTTCAATATGCCCTTCACCAACATGCAGTGTTTCCTTGATTGAATTAGCTCTCACACCAATATTTGCGTCTAGAGCCTTTGCATTGAGGGCTATCTGAAAACGGCTGTGGCGCTGAAGTTGCCTGTGAATGTGGAGTTGGTGGCATGTGAAACCCGCACGTGGAGCATTCGCTTGTGTGGGATGCTCTACCAGGTTCATTCCTAGATAATGCACTCAAAGGGCACTAAGCATAGAGTGTGAAAACTGAGTTTCCTTGAGAGCTGCTTGGAAGCCTGATGGTGTGTGAAGTTAGTGAGCCAAATGGAGTTGTTCTCCCACAAGAACCACTCGGCTGATCCTTCTTCAATATGCCCTTCACCAACATGCAGTGTTTCCTTGATTGAATTAGCTCTCACACCAATATTTGCGTCTAGAGCCTTTGCATTGAGGGCTATCTGAAAACGGCTGTGGCGCTGAAGTTGCCTGTGAATGTGGAGTTGGTGGCATGTGAAACCCGCACGTGGAGCATTCGCTTGTGTGGGATGCTCTACCAGGTTCATTCCTAGATAATGCACTCAAAGGGCACTAAGCATAGAGTGTGAAAACTGAGTTTCCTTGAGAGCTGCTTGGAAGCCTGATGGTGTGTGAAGTTAGTGAGCCAAATGGAGTTGTTCTCCCACAAGAGCCACTCGGCTGATCCTTCTTCAATATGCCCTTCACCAACATGCAGTGTTTCCTTGATTGAATTAGCTCTCACACCAATATTTGCGTCTAGAGTCTTTGCATTGAGGGCTATCTGAAAACGGCTGTGGCGTTGAAGTTGCCTGTGAATGTGGAGTTGGTGGCATGTGAAACCCGCTTGTGGAGCATTCATTTGTGTGGGATGCTGACCAAGCTTCATTTCAGTCCTAGGCACACAAAGGGCACTAAGCATAGAGTGTGAAAACTGAGTTTCCTTGAGAGCTGCTTGGAAGCCTGATGGTGTGTGAAGTTAGTGAGCCAAATGGAGTTGTTCTCCCACAAGAACCACTCGGCTGATCCTTCTTCAATATGCCCTTCACCAACATGCAGTGTTTCCTTGATTGAATTAGCTCTCACACCAATATTTGCGTTTAGAGCCTTTGCATTGAGGGCTATCTGAAAACGGCTGTGGCGCTGAAGTTGCCTGTGAATGTGGAGTTGGTGGCATGTGAAACCCGCATGTGGAGCATTCGCTTGTGTGGGATGCTCTACCAGGTTCATTCCTAGATAATGCACTCAAAGGGCACTAAGCATAGAGTGTGAAAACTGAGTTTCCTTGAGAGCT
Organism: Ochotona princeps; assembly: GCF_030435755.1. Taxonomy (NCBI): domain Eukaryota; kingdom Metazoa; phylum Chordata; class Mammalia; order Lagomorpha; family Ochotonidae; genus Ochotona; species Ochotona princeps. The sequence continues at coordinate 26,841 of NW_026698562.1, forward strand.
GCTTGGAAGCCTGATGGTGTGTGAAGTTAGTGAGCCAAATGGAGTTGTTCTCCCACAAGAACCACTCGGCTGATCCTTCTTCAATATGCCCTTCACCAACATGCAGTGTTTCCTTGATTGAATTAGCTCTCACACCAATATTTGCGTCTAGAGCCTTTGCATTGAGGGCTATCTGAAAACGGCTGTGGCGCTGAAGTTGCCTGTGAATGTGGAGTTGGTGGCATGTGAAACCCGCACGTGGAGCACTCGCTTGTGTGGGATGCTCTACCAGGTTCATTCCTAGATAATGCACTCAAAGGGCACTAAGCATAGAGTGTGAAAACTGAGTTTCCTTGAGAGCTGCTTGGAAGCCTGATGGTGTGTGAAGTTAGTGAGCCAAATGGAGTTGTTCTCCCACAAGAGCCACTCGGCTGATCCTTCTTCAATATGCCCTTCACCAACATGCAGTGTTTCCTTGATTGAATTAGCTCTCACACCAATATTTGCGTCTAGAGCCTTTGCATTGAGGGCTATCTGAAAACGGCTGTGGCGCTGAAGTTGCCTGTGAATGTGGAGTTGGTTGCATGTGAAACCCGCATGTAGAGCATTCATTTGTGTGGGATGCTCTGCAAGCTTCATTTCAGTCCTAGGCACTGAAAGGGCACTAAGCATAGAGTGTGAAAACTGAGTTTCCTTGAATGCTGCTTGGAAGCCTGATGGTGTGTGAAGTTAGTGAACCAAATGGAGTTGTTCTCCCACAAGAACCACTCGGCTGATCCTTCTTCAATATGCCCTTCACCAACATGCAGTGTTTCCTTGATTGAATTAGCTCTCACACCAATATTTGCGTCTAGAGCCTTTGCATTGAGGGCTATCTGAAAACGGCTGTGGCGCTGAAGTTGCCTGTGAATGTGGAGTTGGTGGCATGTGAAACCCGCACGTGGAGCATTCGCTTGTGTGGGATGCTCTACCAGGTTCATTCCTAGATAATGCACTCAAAGGGCCCTAAGCATAGAGTGTGAAAACTGAGTTTCCTTGATAGCTGCTTGGAAGCCTGATGGTGTGTGAAGTTAGTGAGCCAAATGGAGTTGTTCTCCCACAAGAACCACTCGGCTGATCCTTCTTCAATATGCCCTTCACCAACATGCAGTGTTTCCTTGATTGAATTAGCTCTCACACCAATATTTGCGTCTAGAGCCTTTGCATTGAGGGCTATCTGAAAACGGCTGTGGCACTGAAGTTGCCTGTGAATGTGGAGTTGGTGGCATGTGAAACCCGCTTGTGGAGCATTCATTTGTGTGGGATGCTGACCAAGCTTCATTTCAGTCCTAGGCACACAAAGGGCACTAAGCATAGAGTGTGAAAACTGAGTTTCCTTGAGAGCTGCTTGGAAGCCTGATGGTGTGTGAAGTTAGTGAGCCAAATGGAGTTGTTCTCCCACAACAACCACTCGGCTGATCCTTCTTCAATATGCCCTTCACCAACATGCAGTGTTTCCTTGATTGAATTAGCTCTCACACCAATATTTGCGTCTAGAGCCTTTGCATTGAGGGCTATCTGAAAACGGCTGTGGCGCTGAAGTTGCCTGTGAATGTGGAGTTGGTGGCATGTGAAACCCGCTTGTGGAGCATTCATTTGTTTGGGATGCTGACCAAGCTTCATTTCAGTCCTAGGCACACAAAGGGCACTAAGCATAGAGTGTGAAAACTGAGTTTCCTTGAGAGCTGCTTGGAAGCCTGATGGTGTGTGAAGTGAGTGAGCCAAATGGAGTTGTTCTCCCACAAGAACCACTCGGCTGATCCTTCTTCAATATGCCCTTCACCAACATGCAGTGTTTCCTTGATTGAATTAGCTCTCACACCAATATTTGCGTCTAGAGCCTTTGCATTGAGGGCTATCTGAAAACGGCTGTGGCGCTGAAGTTGCCTGTGAATGTGGAGTTGGTGGCATGTGAAACCCGCATGTAGAGCATTCATTTGTGTGGGATGCTGAACAAGATTCATTTCAGTCCTAGGCACTCAAAGGGCACTAAGCATAGAGTGTGAAAACTGAGTTTCCTTGAGAGCTGCTTGGAAGCCTGATGGTGTGTGAAGTTAGTGAGCCAAATGGAGTTGTTCTCCCACAAGAACCACTCGGCTGATCCTTCTTCAATATGCCCTTCACCAACATGCAGTGTTTCCTTGATTGAATTAGCTCTCACACCAATATTTCCGTCTAGAGCCTTTGCATTGAGGGCTATCTGAAAACGGCTGTGGCGCTGAAGTTGCCTGTCAATGTGGAGTTGGTGGCATGTGAAACCCGCACGTGGAGCATTCGCTTGTGTGGGATGCTCTACCAGGTTCATTCCTAGATAATGCACTCAAAGGGCCCTAAGCATAGAGTGTGAAAACTGAGTTTCCTTGAGAGCTGCTTGGAAGCCTGATGGTGTGTGAAGTTAGTGAGCCAAATGGAGTTGTTCTCCCACAAGAACCACTCGGCTGATCCTTCTTCAATATGCCCTTCACCAACATGCAGTGTTTCCTTGATTGAATTAGCTCTCACACCAATATTTGCGTCTAGAGCCTTTGCATTGAGGGCTATCTGAAAACGGCTGTGGCGCTGAAGTTGCCTGTGAATGTGGAGTTGGTGGCATGTGAAACCCGCATGTAGAGCATTCATTTGTGTGGGATGCTCTGCAAGCTTCATTTCAGTCCTAGGCACTCAAAGGGCACTAAGCATAGAGTGTGAAAACTGAGTTTCCTTGAGAGCTGCTTGGAAGCCTGATGGTGTGTGAAGTTAGTGAGCCAAATGGAGTTGTTCTCCCACAAGAACCACTCGGCTGATCCTTCTTCAATATGCCCTTCACCAACATGCAGTGTTTCCTTGATTGAATTAGCTCTCACACCAATATTTGCGTTTAGAGCCTTTGCATTGAGGGCTATCTGAAAACGGCTGTGGCGCTGAAGTTGCCTGTGAATGTGGAGTTGGTGGCATGTGAAACCCGCACGTGGAGCATTCGCTTGTGTGGGATGCTCTACCAGGTTCATTCCTAGATAATGCACTCAAAGGGCACTAAGCATAGAGTGTGAAAACTGAGTTTCCTTGAGAGCTGCTTGGAAGCCTGATGGTGTGTGAAGTTAGTGAGCCAAATGGAGTTGTTCTCCCACAAGAACCACTCGGCTGATCCTTCTTCAATATGCCCTTCACCAACATGCAGTGTTTCCTTGATTGAATTAGCTCTCACACCAATATTTGCGTCTAGAGCCTTTGCATTGAGGGCTATCTGAAAACGGCTGTGGCGCTGAAGTTGCCTGTGAATGTGGAGTTGGTGGCATGTGAAACCCGCACGTGGAGCATTCGCTTGTGTGGGATGCTCTACCAGGTTCATTCCTAGATAATGCACTCAAAGGGCACTAAGCATAGAGTGTGAAAACTGAGTTTCCTTGAGAGCTGCTTGGAAGCCTGATGGTGTGTGAAGTTAGTGAGCCAAATGGAGTTGTTCTCCCACAAGAGCCACTCGGCTGATCCTTCTTCAATATGCCCTTCACCAACATGCAGTGTTTCCTTGATTGAATTAGCTCTCACACCAATATTTGCGTCTAGAGCCTTTGCATTGAGGGCTATCTGAAAACGGCTGTGGCGCTGAAGTTGCCTGTGAATGTGGAGTTGGTGGCATGTGAAACCCGCTTGTGGAGCATTCATTTGTGTGGGATGCTCTGCAAGCTTCATTTCAGTCCTAGGCACTGAAAGGGCACTAAGCATAGAGTGTGAAAACTGAGTTTCCTTGAATGCTGCTTGGAAGCCTGATGGTGTGTGAAGTTAGTGAACCAAATGGAGTTGTTCTCCCACAAGAACCACTCGGCTGATCCTTCTTCAATATGCCCTTCACCAACATGCAGTGTTTCCTTGATTGAATTAGCTCTCACACCAATATTTGCGTCTAGAGCCTTTGCATTGAGGGCTATCTGAAAACGGCTGTGGCGCTGAAGTTGCCTGTGAATGTGGAGTTGGTGGCATGTGAAACCCGCACGTGGAGCATTCGCTTGTGTGGGATGCTCTACCAGGTTCATTCCTAGATAATGCACTCAAAGGGCCCTAAGCATAGAGTGTGAAAACTGAGTTTCCTTGAGAGCTGCTTGGAAGCCTGATGGTGTGTGAAGTTAGTGAGCCAAATGGAGTTGTTCTCCCACAAGAACCACTCGGCTGATCCTTCTTCAATATGCCCTTCACCAACATGCAGTGTTTCCTTGATTGAATTAGCTCTCACACCAATATTTGCGTCTAGAGCCTTTGCATTGAGGGCTATCTGAAAACGGCTGTGGCACTGAAGTTGCCTGTGAATGTGGAGTTGGTGGCATGTGAAACCCGCTTGTGGAGCATTCATTTGTGTGGGATGCTGACCAAGCTTCATTTCAGTCCTAGGCACACAAAGGGCACTAAGCATAGAGTGTGAAAACTGAGTTTCCTTGAGAGCTGCTTGGAAGCCTGATGGTGTGTGAAGTGAGTGAGCCAAATGGAGTTGTTCTCCCACAAGAACCACTCGGCTGATCCTTCTTCAATATGCCCTTCACCAACATGCAGTGTTTCCTTGATTGAATTAGCTCTCACACCAATATTTGCGTCTAGAGCCTTTGCATTGAGGGCTATCTGAAAACGGCTGTGGCGCTGAAGTTGCCTGTGAATGTGGAGTTGGTGGCATGTGAAACCCGCATGTAGAGCATTCATTTGTGTGGGATGCTGAACAAGATTCATTTCAGTCCTAGGCACTCAAAGGGCACTAAGCATAGAGTGTGAAAACTGAGTTTCCTTGAGAGCTGCTTGGAAGCCTGATGGTGTGTGAAGTTAGTGAGCCAAATGGAGTTGTTCTCCCACAAGAACCACTCGGCTGATCCTTCTTCAATATGCCCTTCACCAACATGCAGTGTTTCCTTGATTGAATTAGCTCTCACACCAATATTTCCGTCTAGAGCCTTTGCATTGAGGGCTATCTGAAAACGGCTGTGGCGCTGAAGTTGCCTGTCAATGTGGAGTTGGTGGCATGTGAAACCCGCACGTGGAGCATTCGCTTGTGTGGGATGCTCTACCAGGTTCATTCCTAGATAATGCACTCAAAGGGCCCTAAGCATAGAGTGTGAAAACTGAGTTTCCTTGAGAGCTGCTTGGAAGCCTGATGGTGTGTGAAGTTAGTGAGCCAAATGGAGTTGTTCTCCCACAAGAACCACTCGGCTGATCCTTCTTCAATATGCCCTTCACCAACATGCAGTGTTTCCTTGATTGAATTAGCTCTCACACCAATATTTGCGTCTAGAGCCTTTGCATTGAGGGCTATCTGAAAACGGCTGTGGCGCTGAAGTTGCCTGTGAATGTGGAGTTGGTGGCATGTGAAACCCGCACGTGGAGCATTCGCTTGTGTGGGATGCTCTACCAGGTTCATTCCTAGATAATGCACTCAAAGGGCACTAAGCATAGAGTGTGAAAACTGAGTTTCCTTGAGAGCTGCTTGGAAGCCTGATGGTGTGTGAAGTTAGTGAGCCAAATGGAGTTGTTCTCCCACAAGAACCACTCGGCTGATCCTTCTTCAATATGCCCTTCACCAACATGCAGTGTTTCCTTGATTGAATTAGCTCTCACACCAATATTTGCGTTTAGAGCCTTTGCATTGAGGGCTATCTGAAAACGGCTGTGGCGCTGAAGTTGCCTGTGAATGTGGAGTTGGTGGCATGTGAAACCCGCATGTGGAGCATTCGTTTGTGTGGGATTTTGACCAAGCTTCATTTCAGTCCTAGGCACACAAAGGGCACTAAGCATAGAGTGTGAAAACTGAGTTTCCTTGAGAGCTGCTTGGAAGCCTGATGTTGTGTGAAGTTAGTGAGCCAAATGGAGTTGTTCTCCCACAAGAACCACTCGGCTGATCCTTCTTCAATATGCCCTTCACCAACATGCAGTGTTTCCTTGATTGAATTAGCTCTCACACCAATATTTGCGTCTAGAGCCTTTGCATTGAGGGCTATCTGAAAACGGCTGTGGCGCTGAAGTTGCCTGTGAATGTGGAGTTGGTGGCATGTGAAACCCGCACGTGGAGCATTCGCTTGTGTGGGATGCTCTACCAGGTTCATTCCTAGATAATGCACTCAAAGGGCACTAAGCATAGAGTGTGAAAACTGAGTTTCCTTGAGAGCTGCTTGGAAGCCTGATGGTGTGTGAAGTTAGTGAGCCAAATGGAGTTGTTCTCCCACAAGAACCACTCGGCTGATCCTTCTTCAATATGCCCTTCACCAACATGCAGTGTTTCCTTGATTGAATTAGCTCTCACACCAATATTTGCGTCTAGAGCCTTTGCATTGAGGGCTATCTGAAAACGGCTGTGGCACTGAAGTTGCCTGTGAATGTGGAGTTGGTGGCATGTGAAACCCGCTTGTGGAGCATTCATTTGTGTGGGATGCTGACCAAGCTTCATTTCAGTCCTAGGCACACAAAGGGCACTAAGCATAGAGTGTGAAAACTGAGTTTCCTTGAGAGCTGCTTGGAAGCCTGATGGTGTGTGAAGTTAGTGAGCCAAATGGAGTTGTTCTCCCACAAGAACCACTCGGCTGATCCTTCTTCAATATGCCCTTCACCAACATGCAGTGTTTCCTTGATTGAATTAGCTCTCACACCAATATTTGCGTCTAGAGCCTTTGCATTGAGGGCTATCTGAAAACGGCTGTGGCGCTGAAGTTGCCTGTGAATGTGGAGTTGGTGGCATGTGAAACCCGCTTGTGGAGCATTCATTTGTGTGGGATGCTGACCAAGCTTCATTTCAGTCCTAGGCACACAAAGGGCACTAAGCATAGAGTGTGAAAACTGAGTTTCCTTGAGAGCTGCTTGGAAGCCTGATGGTGTGTGAAGTGAGTGAGCCAAATGGAGTTGTTCTCCCACAAGAACCACTCGGCTGATCCTTCTTCAATATGCCCTTCACCAACATGCAGTGTTTCCTTGATTGAATTAGCTCTCACACCAATATTTGCGTCTAGAGCCTTTGCATTGAGGGCTATCTGAAAACGGCTGTGGCGCTGAAGTTGCCTGTGAATGTGGAGTTGGTGGCATGTGAAACCCGCATGTAGAGCATTCATTTGTGTGGGATGCTGAACAAGATTCATTTCAGTCCTAGGCACTCAAAGGGCACTAAGCATAGAGTGTGAAAACTGAGTTTCCTTGAGAGCTGCTTGGAAGCCTGATGGTGTGTGAAGTTAGTGAGCCAAATGGAGTTGTTCTCCCACAAGAACCACTCGGCTGATCCTTCTTCAATATGCCCTTCACCAACATGCAGTGTTTCCTTGATTGAATTAGCTCTCACACCAATATTTGCGTCTAGAGCCTTTGCATTGAGGGCTATCTGAAAACGGCTGTGGCGCTGAAGTTGCCTGTGAATGTGGAGTTGGTGGCATGTGAAACCCGCACGTGGAGCATTCGCTTGTGTGGGATGCTCTACCAGGTTCATTCCTAGATAATGCACTCAAAGGGCACTAAGCATAGAGTGTGAAAACTGAGTTTCCTTGAGAGCTGCTTGGAAGCCTGATGGTGTGTGAAGTTAGTGAGCCAAATGGAGTTGTTCTCCCACAAGAACCACTCGGCTGATCCTTCTTCAATATGCCCTTCACCAACATGCAGTGTTTCCTTGATTGAATTAGCTCTCACACCAATATTTGCGTCTAGAGCCTTTGCATTGAGGGCTATCTGAAAACGGCTGTGGCACTGAAGTTGCCTGTGAATGTGGAGTTGGTGGCATGTGAAACCCGCTTGTGGAGCATTCATTTGTGTGGGATGCTGACCAAGCTTCATTTCAGTCCTAGGCACACAAAGGGCACTAAGCATAGAGTGTGAAAACTGAGTTTCCTTGAGAGCTGCTTGGAAGCCTGATGTTGTGTGAAGTTAGTGAGCCAAATGGAGTTGTTCTCCCACAAGAACCACTCGGCTGATCCTTCTTCAATATGCCCTTCACCAACATGCAGTGTTTCCTTGATTGAATTAGCTCTCACACCAATATTTGCGTCTAGAGCCTTTGCATTGAGGGCTATCTGAAAACGGCTGTGGCGCTGAAGTTGCCTGTGAATGTGGAGTTGGTGGCATGTGAAACCCGCACGTGGAGCATTCGCTTGTGTGGGATGCTCTACCAGGTTCATTCCTAGATAATGCACTCAAAGGGCACTAAGCATAGAGTGTGAAAACTGAGTTTCCTTGAGAGCTGCTTGGAAGCCTGATGGTGTGTGAAGTTAGTGAGCCAAATGGAGTTGTTCTCCCACAAGAACCACTCGGCTGATCCTTCTTCAATATGCCCTTCACCAACATGCAGTGTTTCCTTGATTGAATTAGCTCTCACACCAATATTTGCGTCTAGAGCCTTTGCATTGAGGGCTATCTGAAAACGGCTGTGGCACTGAAGTTGCCTGTGAATGTGGAGTTGGTGGCATGTGAAACCCGCTTGTGGAGCATTCATTTGTGTGGGATGCTGACCAAGCTTCATTTCAGTCCTAGGCACACAAAGGGCACTAAGCATAGAGTGTGAAAACTGAGTTTCCTTGAGAGCTGCTTGGAAGCCTGATGGTGTGTGAAGTTAGTGAGCCAAATGGAGTTGTTCTCCCACAAGAACCACTCGGCTGATCCTTCTTCAATATGCCCTTCACCAACATGCAGTGTTTCCTTGATTGAATTAGCTCTCACACCAATATTTGCGTCTAGAGCCTTTGCATTGAGGGCTATCTGAAAACGGCTGTGGCGCTGAAGTTGCCTGTGAATGTGGAGTTGGTGGCATGTGAAACCCGCTTGTGGAGCATTCATTTGTGTGGGATGCTGACCAAGCTTCATTTCAGTCCTAGGCACACAAAGGGCACTAAGCATAGAGTGTGAAAACTGAGTTTCCTTGAGAGCTGCTTGGAAGCCTGATGGTGTGTGAAGTGAGTGAGCCAAATGGAGTTGTTCTCCCACAAGAACCACTCGGCTGATCCTTCTTCAATATGCCCTTCACCAACATGCAGTGTTTCCTTGATTGAATTAGCTCTCACACCAATATTTGCGTCTAGAGCCTTTGCATTGAGGGCTATCTGAAAACGGCTGTGGCGCTGAAGTTGCCTGTGAATGTGGAGTTGGTGGCATGTGAAACCCGCATGTAGAGCATTCATTTGTGTGGGATGCTGAACAAGATTCATTTCAGTCCTAGGCACTCAAAGGGCACTAAGCATAGAGTGTGAAAACTGAGTTTCCTTGAGAGCTGCTTGGAAGCCTGATGGTGTGTGAAGTTAGTGAGCCAAATGGAGTTGTTCTCCCACAAGAACCACTCGGCTGATCCTTCTTCAATATGCCCTTCACCAACATGCAGTGTTTCCTTGATTGAATTAGCTCTCACACCAATATTTCCGTCTAGAGCCTTTGCATTGAGGGCTATCTGAAAACGGCTGTGGCGCTGAAGTTGCCTGTCAATGTGGAGTTGGTGGCATGTGAAACCCGCACGTGGAGCATTCGCTTGTGTGGGATGCTCTACCAGGTTCATTCCTAGATAATGCACTCAAAGGGCCCTAAGCATAGAGTGTGAAAACTGAGTTTCCTTGAGAGCTGCTTGGAAGCCTGATGGTGTGTGAAGTTAGTGAACCAAATGGAGTTGTTCTCCCACAAGAACCACTCGGCTGATCCTTCTTCAATATGCCCTTCACCAACATGCAGTGTTTCCTTGATTGAATTAGCTCTCACACCAATATTTGCGTCTAGAGCCTTTGCATTGAGGGCTATCTGAAAACGGCTGTGGCGCTGAAGTTGCCTGTGAATGTGGAGTTGGTGGCATGTGAAATCCACACGTGGAGCATTCGCTTGTGTGGGATGCTCTACCAGGTTCATTCCTAGATAATGCACTCAAAGGGCCCTAATAATAGAGTGTGAAAACTGAGTTTCCTTGAGAGCTGCTTGGAAGCCTGATGGTGTGTGAAGTTAGTGAGCCAAATGGAGTTGTTCTCCCACAAGAACCACTCGGCTGATCCTTCTTCAATATGCCCTTCACCAACATGCAGTGTTTCCTTGATTGAATTAGCTCTCACACCAATATTTGCGTCTAGAGCCTTTGCATTGAGGGCTATCTGAAAACGGCTGTGGCGCTGAAGTTGCCTGAGAATGTGGAGTTGGTGGCATGTGAAACCCGCATGTGGAGCATTCGTTTGTGTGGGATGCTCACCAAGCTTCATTTCAGTCCTAGGCACTCAAAGGGCACTAAGCATAGAGTGTGAAAACTGAGTTTCCTTGAGAGCTGCTTGGAAGCCTGATGGTGTGTGAAGTTAGTGAGCCAAATGGAGTCGTTCTCCCACAAGAGCCACTCGGCTGATCCTTCTTCAATATGCCCTTCACCAACATGCAGTGTTTCCTTGATTGAATTAGCTCTCACACCAATATTTGCGTCTAGAGCCTTTGCATTGAGGGCTATCTGAAAACGGCTGTGGCGCTGAAGTTGCCTGTGAATGTGGAGTTGGTGGCATGTGAAACCCGCTTGTGGAGCATTCATTTGTGTGGGATGCTGACCAAGCTTCATTTCAGTCCTAGGCACACAAAGGGCACTAAGCATAGAGTGTGAAAACTGAGTTTCCTTGAGAGCTGCTTGGAAGCCTGATGGTGTGTGAATTTAGTGAGCCAAATGGAGTTGTTCTCCCACAAGAACCACTCGGCTGATCCTTCTTCAATATGCCCTTCACCAACATGCAGTGTTTCCTTGATTGAATTAGCTCTCACACCAATATTTGCGTCTAGAGCCTTTGCATTGAGGGCTATCTGAAAACGGCTGTGGCGCTGAAGTTGCCTGTGAATGTGGAGTTGGTGGCATGTGAAACCCGCATGTAGAGCATTCATTTGTGTGGGATGCTCTGCAAGCTTCATTTCAGTCCTAGGCACTCAAAGGGCACTAAGCATAGAGTGTGAAAACTGAGTTTCCTTGAGAGCTGCTTGGAAGCCTGATGGTGTGTGAAGTTAGTGAGCCAAATGGAGTTGTTCTCCCACAAGAACCACTCGGCTGATCCTTCTTCAATATGCCCTTCACCAACATGCAGTGTTTCCTTGATTGAATTAGCTCTCACACCAATATTTCCGTTTAGAGCCTTTGCATTGAGGGCTATCTGAAAACGGCTGTGGCGCTGAAGTTGCCTGTGAATGTGGAGTTGGTGGCATGTGAAACCCGCACGTGGAGCATTCGCTTGTGTGGGATGCTCTACCAGGTTCATTCCTAGATAATGCACTCAAAGGGCACTAAGCATAGAGTGTGAAAACTGAGTTTCCTTGAGAGCTGCTTGGAAGCCTGATGGTGTGTGAAGTTAGTGAGCCAAATGGAGTTGTTCTCCCACAAGAACCACTCGGCTGATCCTTCTTCAATATGCCCTTCACCAACATGCAGTGTTTCCTTGATTGAATTAGCTCTCACACCAATATTTGCGTCTAGAGCCTTTGCATTGAGGGCTATCTGAAAACGGCTGTGGCGCTGAAGTTGCCTGTGAATGTGGAGTTGGTGGTATGTGAAACCCGCACATGGAACATTCGCTTGTGTGGGATGCTCTACCAGGTTCATTCCTAGATAATGCACTCAAAGGGCACTAAGCATAGAGTGTGAAAACTGAGTTTCCTTGAGAGCTGCTTGGAAGCCTGATGGTGTGTGAAGTTAGTGAGCCAAATGGAGTTGTTCTCCCACAAGAGCCACTCGGCTGATCCTTCTTCAATATGCCCTTCACCAACATGCAGTGTTTCCTTGATTGAATTAGCTCTCACACCAATATTTGCGTCTAGAGCCTTTGCATTGAGGGCTATCTGAAAACGGCTGTGGCGCTGAAGTTGCCTGTGAATGTGGAGTTGGTGGCATGTGAAACCCGCTTGTGGAGCATTCATTTGTGTGGGATGCTGACCAAGCTTCATTTCAGTCCTAGGCACACAAAGGGCACTAAGCATAGAGTGTGAAAACTGAGTTTCCTTGAGAGCTGCTTGGAAGCCTGATGGTGTGTGAAGTTAGTGAGCCAAATGGAGTTGTTCTCCCACAAGAACCACTCGGCTGATCCTTCTTCAATATGCCCTTCACCAACATGCAGTGTTTCCTTGATTGAATTAGCTCTCACACCAATATTTGCGTTTAGAGCCTTTGCATTGAGGGCTATCTGAAAACGGCTGTGGCGCTGAAGTTGCCTGTGAATGTGGAGTTGCTGGCATGTGAAACCCGCACGTGGAGCATTCGCTTGTGTGGGATGCTCTACCAGGTTCATTCCTAGATAATGCACTCAAAGGGCCCTAAGCATAGAGTGTGAAAACTGAGTTTCCTTGAGAGCTGCTTGGAAGCCTGATGGTGTGTGAAGGTAGTGAACCAAATGGAGTTGTTCTACCACAAGAACCACTCGGCTGATCCTTCTTCAATATGCCCTTCACCAACATGCAGTGTTTCCTTGATTGAATTAGCTCTCACACCAATATTTGCGTCTAGAGCCTTTGCATTGAGGGCTATCTGAAAACGGCTGTGGCGCTGAAGATGCCTGTGAATGTGGAGTTGGTGGCATGTGAAACCCGCACGTGGAGCATTCGCTTGTGTGGGATGCTCTACCAGGTTCATTCCTAGATAATGCACTCAAAGGGCCCTAAGCATAGAGTGTGAAAACTGAGTTTCCTTGAGAGCTGCTTGGAAGCCTGATGGTGTGTGAAGTTAGTGAGCCAAATGGAGTCGTTCTCCCACAAGAGCCACTCGGCTGATCCTTCTTCAATATGCCCTTCACCAACATGCAGTGTTTCCTTGATTGAATTAGCTCTCACACCAATATTTGCGTCTAGAGCCTTTGCATTGAGGGCTATCTGAAAACGGCTGTGGCGCTGAAGTTGCCTGTGAATGTGGAGTTGGTGGCATGTGAAACCCGCTTGTGGAGCATTCATTTGTGGTGGATGCTGACCAAGCTTCATTTCAGTCCTAGGCACACAAAGGGCACTAAGCATAGAGTGTGAAAACTGAGTTTCCTTGAGAGCTGCTTGGAAGCCTGATGGTGTGTGAAGTGAGTGAGCCAAATGGAGTTGTTCTCCCACAAGAACCACTCGGCTGATCCTTCTTCAATATGCCCTTCACCAACATGCAGTGTTTCCTTGATTGAATTAGCTCTCACACCAATATTTGCGTCTAGAGCCTTTGCATTGAGGGCTATCTGAAAACGGCTGTGGCGCTGAAGTTGCCTGTGAATGTGGAGTTGGTGGCATGTGAAACCCGCATGTAGAGCATTCATTTGTGTGGGATGCTCTGCAAGCTTCATTTCAGTCCTAGGCACTCAAAGGGCACTAAGCATAGAGTGTGAAAACTGAGTTTCCTTGAGAGCTGCTTGGAAGCCTGATGGTGTGTGAAGTTAGTGAGCCAAATGGAGTTGTTCTCCCACAAGAACCACTCGGCTGATCCTTCTTCAATATGCCCTTCACCAACATGCAGTGTTTCCTTGATTGAATTAGCTCTCACACCAATATTTCCGTTTAGAGCCTTTGCATTGAGGGCTATCTGAAAACGGCTGTGGCGCTGAAGTTGCCTGTGAATGTGGAGTTGGTGGCATGTGAAACCCGCACGTGGAGCATTCGCTTGTGTGGGATGCTCTACCAGGTTCATTCCTAGATAATGCACTCAAAGGGCACTAAGCATAGAGTGTGAAAAAAGAGTTTCCTTGAGAGCTGCTTGGAAGCCTGATGTTGTGTGAAGTTAGTGAGCCAAATGGAGTTGTTCTCCCACAACAACCACTCGGCTGATCCTTCTTCAATATGCCCTTCACCAAGCTGCAGTGTTTCCTTGATTGAATTAGCTCTCACACCAATATTTGCGTCTAGAGCCTTTGCATTGAGGGCTATCTGAAAACGGCTGTGGCGCTGAAGTTGCCTGTGAATGTGGAGTTGGTGGTATGTGAAACCCGCACATGGAACATTCGCTTGTGTGGGATGCTCTACCAGGTTCATTCCTAGATAATGCACTCAAAGGGCACTAAGCATAGAGTGTGAAAACTGAGTTTCCTTGAGAGCTGCTTGGAAGCCTGATGGTGTGTGAAGTTAGTGAGCCAAATGGAGTTGTTCTCCCACAAGAGCCACTCGGCTGATCCTTCTTCAATATGCCCTTCACCAACATGCAGTGTTTCCTTGATTGAATTAGCTCTCACACCAATATTTGCGTCTAGAGCCTTTGCATTGAGGGCTATCTGAAAACGGCTGTGGCGCTGAAGTTGCCTGTGAATGTGGAGTTGGTGGCATGTGAAACCCGCTTGTGGAGCATTCATTTGTGTGGGATGCTGACCAAGCTTCATTTCAGTCCTAGGCACACAAAGGGCACTAAGCATAGAGTGTGAAAACTGAGTTTCCTTGAGAGCTGCTTGGAATCCTGATGGTGTGTGAAGTTAGTGAGCCAAATGGAGTTGTTCTCCCACAACAACCACTCGGCTGATCCTTCTTCAATATGCCCTTCACCAACATGCAGTGTTTCCTTGATTGAATTAGCTCTCACACCAATATTTGCGTCTAGAGCCTTTGCATTGAGGGCTATCTGAAAACGGCTGTGGCGCTGAAGTTGTCTGTGAATGTGGAGTTGGTGGCATGTGAAACCCGCATGTAGAGCATTCATTTGTGTGGGATGCTCTGCAAGCTTCATTTCAGTCCTAGGCACTCAAAGGGCACTAAGCATAGAGTGTGAAAACTGAGTTTCCTTGAGAGCTGCTTGGAAGCCTGATGTTGTGTGAAGTTAGTGAGCCAAATGGAGTTGTTCTCCCACAAGAACCACTCGGCTGATCCTTCTTCAATATGCCCTTCACCAACATGCAGTGTTTCCTTGATTGAATTAGCTCTCACACCAATATTTGCGTCTAGAGCCTTTGCATTGAGGGCTATTAAAAACGGCTGTGGCGCTGAAGGTGCCTGTGAATTTGGAGTTGGTGGCATGTGAAACCCGCATGTGGAGCATTCGTTTGTGTGGGATGCTCTACCAGGTTCATTACTAGATAATGCACTCAAAGGGCACTAAGCATAGAGTGTGAAAACTGAGTTTCCTTGAGAGCTGCTTGGAAGCCTGATGGTGTGTGAAGTTAGTGAGCCAAATGGAGTTGTTCTCCCACAAGAGCCACTCGGCTGATCCTTCTTCAATATGCCCTTCACCAACATGCAGTGTTTCCTTGATTGAATTAGCTCTCACACCAATATTTGCGTCTAGAGCCTTTGCATTGAGGGCTATCTGAAAACGGCTGTGGCGCTGAAGTTGCCTGTGAATGTGGAGTTGGTGGCATGTGAAACCCGCTTGTGGAGCATTCATTTGTGTGGGATGCTGACCAAGCTTCATTTCAGTCCTAGGCACACAAAGGGCACTAAGCATAGAGTGTGAAAACTGAGTTTCCTTGAGAGCTGCTTGGAAGCCTGATGGTGTGTGAAGTTAGTGAGCCAAATGGAGTTGTTCTCCCACAAGAACCACTCGGCTGATCCTTCTTCAATATGCCCTTCACCAACATGCAGTGTTTCCTTGATTGAATTAGCTCTCACACCAATATTTGCGTTTAGAGCCTTTGCATTGAGGGCTATCTGAAAACGGCTGTGGCGCTGAAGTTGCCTGTGAATGTGGAGTTGGTGGCATGTGAAACCCGCACGTGGAGCATTCGCTTGTGTGGGATGCTCTACCAGGTTCATTCCTAGATAATGCACTCAAAGGGCACTAAGCATAGAGTGTGAAAACTGAGTTTCCTTGAGAGCTGCTTGGAAGCCTGATGTTGGTGTGAAGTTAGTGAGCCAAATGGAGTTGTTCACTCCACAAGAACCACTCGGCTGATCCTTCTTCAATATGCCCTTCACCAACATGCAGTGTTTCCTTGATTGAATTAGCTCTCACACCAATATTTGCGTCTAGAGCCTTTGCATTGAGGGCTATTAAAAAACGGCTGTGGAGCTGAAGGTGCCTGTGAATTTGGAGTTGGTGGCATGCTGAAACCCCGCATGTGGAGCATTCGTTTGTGTGGGATGCTCTACCAGGTTCATTCCTAGATAATGCACTCAAAGGGCACTAAGCATAGAGTGTGAAAACTGAGTTCCTTGAGAGCTGCTTGGAAGCCTGATGGTGTGTGAAGTTAGTGAGCCAAATGGAGTTGTTCTCCCACAAGAGCCACTTGGCTGATCCTTCTTCAATATGCCCTTCACCAACATGCAGTGTTTTCCTTGATTGAATTAGCTCTCACACCAATATTTGCGTCTAGAGCCTTTGCATTGAGGGCTATCTGAAAACGGCTGTGGCGCTGAAGTTGCCTGTGAATGTGGAGTTGGTGGCATGTGAAACCCGCTTGTGGAGCATTCATTTGTGTGGGATGCTGACCAAGCTTCATTTCAGTCCTAGGCACACAAAGGGCACTAAGCATAGAGTGTGAAAACTGAGTTTCCTTGAGAGCTGCTTGGAAGCCTGATGGTGTGTGAAGTTAGTGAGCCAAATGCAGTTGTTCTCCCACAAGAACCACTCGGCTGATCCTTCTTCAATATGCCCTTCACCAACATGCAGTGTTTCCTTGAATTGAATTAGCTCTCACACCAATATTTGCGTTTAGAGCCTTTGCATTGAGGGCTATCTGAAAACTGCTGTGGGCGCTGAAGTTGCCTGTGAATGTGGAGTTGGTGGCATGTGAAACCCGCATGTGGAGCATTCGTTTGTGTGGGATGCTCACCAAGCTTCATTTCAGTCCTAGGCACTCAAAGGGCACTAAGCATAGAGTGTGAAAACTGAGTTTCCTTGAGAGCTGCTTGGAAGCCTGATGGTGTGTGAAGTTAGTGAGCAAATGGAGTTGTTCTCCCACAAGAACCACTCGGCTGATCCTTCTTCAATATGCCCTTCACCAACATGCAGTGTTTCCTTGATTGAATTAGCTCTCACACCAATATTTGCGTCTAGAGCCTTTGCATTGAGGGCTATCAGAAAAACGGCTGTGGCGCTGAAGGTGCCTGTGAATGTGGAGTTGGTGGCATGTGAAACCCGCATGTGGAGCATTCGTTTGTGTGGGATGCTCTACCAGGTTCATTCCTAGATAATGCACTCAAAGGGCACTAAGCATAGAGTGTGAAAACTGAGTTTCCTTGAGAGCTGCTTGGAAGCCTGATGGTGTGTGAAGTTAGTGAGCCAAATGGAGTTGTTCTCCCACAAGAGCCACTCGGCTGATCCTTCTTCAATATGCCCTTCACCAACATGCAGTGTTTCCTTGATTGAATTAGCTCTCACACCAATATTTGCGTCTAGAGCCTTTGCATTGAGGGCTATCTGAAAACGGCTGTGGCGCTGAAGTTGCCTGTGAATGTGGAGTTGGTGGCATGTGAAACCCGCATGTGGAGCATTCGTTTGTGTGGGATTTTGACCAAGCTTCATTTCAGTCCTAGGCACCACAAAGGGCACTAAGCATAGAGTGTGAAACTGAGTTTCCTTGAGAGCTGCTTGGAAGCCTGATGTTGTGTGAAGTTAGTGAGCCAAATGGAGTTGTTCTCCACAAGAACCACTCGGCTGATCCTTCTTCAATATGCCCTTCACCAACATGCAGTGTTTCCTTGATTGAATTAGCTCTCACACCAATATTTGCGCCTAGAGCCTTTGCATTGAGGGCTATCTGAAAACGGCTTGCTGGCGCTGAAGTTGCCTGTGAATGTGGAGTTGGTGGCATGTGAAACCCGCTTGTGGAGCATTCATTTGTGTGGGATGCTGACCAAGCTTCATTTCAGTCCTAGGCACACAAAGGGCACTAAGCATAGAGTGTGAAAACTGAGTTTCCTTGAGAGCTGCTTGGAAGCCTGATGGTGTGTGAAGTTAGTGAGCCAAATGGAGTTGTTCTCCCACAAGAACCACTCGGCTGATCCTTCTTCAATATGCCCTTCACCAACATGCAGTGTTTCCTTGATTGAATTAGCTCTCACACCAATATTTGCGTTTAGAGCTTTGCATTGAGGGCTATCTGAAAACGGCTGTGGCGCTGAGTTGCCTGAGAATGTGGAGTTGGTGGCATGTGAAACCCGCATGTGGAGCATTCGTTTGTGTGGGATGCTCACCAAGCTTCATTCCTAGATAATGCACTCAAAGGGCACTAAGCATAGAGTGTGAAAACTGAGTTTCCTTGAGAGCTGCTTGGAAGCCTGATGGTGTGTGAAGTTAGTGAGCCAAATGGAGTTGTTCTCCCACAAGAACCACTCGGCTGTATCCTTCTTCAATATGCCCTTCACCAACATGCAGTGTTTCCTTGATTGAATTAGCTCTCACACCAATATTTGCGTCTAGAGCCTTTGCATTGAGGGCTATCTGAAAACGGCTGTGGCGCTGAAGTTGCCTGTGAATGTGGAGTTGGTGGCATGTGAAACCCGCACGTGGAGCAATCGCTTGTGTGGGATGCTCTACCAGGTTCATTCCTAGATAATGCACTCAAAGGGCACTAAGCATAGAGTGTGAAAACTGAGTTTCCTTGAGAGCTGCTTGGAAGCCTGATGGTGTGTGAAGTTAGTGAGCCAAATGGAGTTGTTCTCCCACAAGAAACCACTCGGCTGATCCTTCTTCAATATGCCCTTCACTCAACATGCAGTGTTTCCTTGATTGAATTAGCTCTCACACCAATATTTGCGTCTAGAGCTTTGCATTGAGGGCTATCTGAAAACGGCTGTGGCGCTGAAGTTGCCTGAGAATGTGAGTTGGTGGCATGTTGAAACCCGCACGTGGAGCATTCGCTTGTGTGGGATGCTCACCAAGCTTCATTTCAGTCCTAGGCACTCAAAGGGCACTAAGCATAGAGTGTGAAAACTGAGTTTCCTTGAGAGCTGCTTGGAAGACTTGATGGTGTGTGAAAGTTAGTGAGCCAAATGGAGTTGTTCTCCCACAAGAACCACTCGGCTGATCCTTCTTCAATATGCCCTTCACCAACAAGCAGTGTTTCCTTGATTGAATTAGCTCTCACACCAATATTTGCGTCTAGAGCCTTTGCATTGAGGGCTATCTGAAAACGGCTGTGGCGCTGAAGTTGTCTGTGAATGTGGAGTTGGTGTGCATGTGAAACCCGCATTGTAGAGCATTCATTTGTGTGGGATGCTCTGCAAGCTTCATTTCAGTCCTAGGCACTCAAAGGGCACTAAGCATAGAGTGTGAAAACTGAGTTTCCTTGAGAGCTGCTTGGAAGCCTGATGGTGTGTGAAGTTAGTGAGCCAAATGGAGTTGTTCTCCCACAAGAACCACTCGGCTGATCCTTCTTCAATATGCCCTTCACCAACATGCAGCGTTTCCTTGATTGAATTAGCTCTCACACCAATATTTGCGTCTAGAGCCTTTGCATTGAGGGCTATCTGAAAACGGCTGTGGCGCTGAAGTTGCCTGTGAATGTGGAGTTGGTGGCATGTGAAACCCGCACGTGGAGCATTCGCTTGTGTGGGATGCTCTACCAGGTTCATTCCTAGATAATGCACTCAAAGGGCACTAAGGCATAGAGTGTGAAAACTGAGTTTCCTTGAGAGCTGCTTGGAAGCCTGATGGGTGTGTGAAGTTAGTGAGCCAAATGGAGTTGTTCTCCCACAAGAGCCACTCGGCTGATCCTTCTTCAATATGCCCTTCACCAACATGCAGTGTTTCCTTGATTGAATTAGCTCTCACACCAATATTTGCGTCTAGAGCCTTTGCATTGAGGGCTATCTGAAAACGGCTGTGGCGCTGAAGTTGCCTGTGAATGTGGAGTTGGTGGCATGTGAAACCCGCTTGTGGAGCATTCATTTGTGTGGGATGCTGACCAAGCTTCATTTCAGTCCTAGGCACACAAAGGGCACTAAGCATAGAGTGTGAAAACTGAGTTTCCATGAGAGCTGCTTGGAAGCCTGATGTTGTGTGAAGTTAGTGAGCCAAATGGAGTTGTTCTCCCACAAGAACCACTCGGCTGATCCTTCTTCAATATGCCCTTCACCAACATGCAGTGTTTCCTTGATTGAATTAGCTCTCACACCATATTTGCGCCTAGAGCCTTTGCATTGAGGGCTATCTGAAAACGGCTGTGGCGCTGAAGTTGCCTGTGAATGTGGAGTTGGTGGCATGTGAAACCCGCTTGTGGAGCATTCATTTGTGTGGGATGCTGAACAAGCTTCATTTCAGTCCTAGGCACACAAAGGGCACTAAGCATAGAGTGTGAAAACTGAGTTTCCTTGAGAGCTGCTTGGAAGCCTGATGGTGTGTGAAGTTAGTGAGCCAAATGGAGTTGTTCTCCCACAAGAACCACTCGGCTGATCCATCTTCAATATGCCCTTCACCAACATGCAGTGTTTCCTTGATTGAATTAGCTCTCACACCAATATTTGCGTTTAGAGCTTTGCATTGAGGGCTATCTGAAAACGGCTGTGGCGCTGAAGTTGCCTGAGAATGTGGAGTTGGTGGCATGTGAAACCCGCATGTGGAGCATTCGTTTGTGTGGGATGCTCACCAAGCTTCATTCCTAGATAATGCACTCAAAGGGCACTAAGCATAGAGTGTGAAAACTGAGTTTCCTTGAGAGCTGCTTGGAAGCCTGATGGTGTGTGAAGTTAGTGAGCCAAATGGAGTTGTTCTCCCCACAACAACCACTCGGCTGATCCTTCTTCAATATGCCCTTCACCAACATGCAGTGTTTCCTTGATTGAATTAGCTCTCACACCAATATTTGCGTCTAGAGCCTTTGCATTGAGGGCTATCTGAAAACGGCTGTGGCGCTGAAGTTGCCTGTGAATGTGGAGTTGGTGGCATGTGAAAACCCGCACGTGGAGCATTCGCTTGTGTGGGATGCTCTACCAGGTTCATTCCTAGATAATGCACTCAAAGGGCACTAAGCATAGAGTGTGAAAACTGAGTTTCCTTGAGAGCTGCTTGGAAGCCTGATGGTGTGTGAAGTTAGTGAGCCCAATGGAGTTGTTCTCCCACAAGAGCCACTCGGCTGATCCTTCTTCAATATGCCCTTCACCAACATGCAGTGTTTCCTTGATTGAATTAGCTCTCACACCAATATTTGAGTCTAGAGCCTTTGCATTGAGGGCTATCTGAAAACGGCTGTGGGCGCTGAAGTTGCCTGTGAATGTGGAGTTGGTGGCATGTGAAACCCGCACGTGGAGCATTCGCTTGTGTGGGATGCTCTACCAGGTTCATTCCTAGATAATGCACTCAAAGGGCACTAAGCATAGAGTGTGAAAACTGAGTTTCCTTGAGAGCTGCTTGGAAGCCTGATGGTGTGTGAAGTTAGTGAGCCAAATGGAGTTGTTCTCCCACAAGAACCACTCGGCTGATCCTTCTTCAATATGCCCTTCACCAACATGCAGTGTTTCCTTGATTGAATTAGCTCTCACACCAATTTTGCGTCTAGAGCCTTTGCATTGAGGGCTATCTGAAAACGGCTGTGGCGCTGAAGTTGTCTGTGAATGTGGAGTTGGTGGCATGTGAAAACCCGCATGTAGAGCATTCATTTGTGTGGGATGCTCTGCAAGCTTCATTTCAGTCCTAGGCACTCAAAGGCACTAAGCATAGAGTGTGAAAACTGAGTTTCCTTGAGAGCTGCTTGGAAGCCTGATGGTGTGTGAAGTTAGTGAGCCAAATGGAGTTGTTCTCCCACAAGAACCACTCGGCTGATCCTTCTTCAATATGCCCTTCACCAACATGCAGTGTTTCCTTGATTGAATTAGCTCTCACACCAATATTTGCGTCTAGAGCCTTTGCATTGAGGGCTATCTGAAAACGGCTGTGGCGCTGAAGTTGCCTGTGAATGTGGAGTTGGTGGCATGTGAAACCCGCACGTGGAGCATTCGCTTGTGTGGGATGCTCTACCAGGTTCATTCCTAGATAATGCACTCAAAGGGCACTAAGCATAGAGTGTGAAAACTGAGTTTCCTTGAGAGCTGCTTGGAAGCCTGATGGTGTGTGAAGTTAGTGAGCCAAATGGAGTTGTTCTCCCACAAGAGCCACTCGGCTGATCCTTCTTCAATATGCCCTTCACCAACATGCAGTGTTTCCTTGATTGAATTAGCTCTCACACCAATATTTGCGTCTAGAGCCTTTGCATTGAGGGCTATCTGAAAACGGCTGTGGCGCTGAAGTTGCCTGTGAATGTGGAGTTGGTGGCATGTGAAACCCGCTTGTGGAGCATTCATTTGTGTGGGATGCTGACCAAGCTTCATTCAGTCCTAGGCACACAAAGGGCACTAAGCATAGAGTGTGAAAACTGAGTTTCCTTGAGAGCTGCTTGGAAGCCTGATGTTGTGTGTGAAGTTAGTGAGCCAAATGGAGTTGTTCTCCCACAAGAACCACTCGGCTGATCCTTCTTCAATATGCCCTTCACCAACATGCAGTGTTTCCTTGATTGAATAGCTCTCACACCAATATTTGCGCCTAGAGCCTTTGCATTGAGGGCTATCTGAAAACGGCTGTGGCGCTGAAGTTGCCTGTGAATGTGGAGTTGGTGGCATGTGAAACCCGCTGTGGAGCATTCGCTTGTGTGGGATGCTCTACCAGGTTCATTCCTAGATAATGCACTCAAAGGGCACTAAGCATAGAGTGTGAAAACTGAGTTTCCTTGAGAGCTGCTTGGAAGCCTGATGGTGTGTGAAGTTAGTGAGCCAAATGGAGTTGTTCTCCCACAAGAGCCACTCAGCTGATCCTTCTTCAATATGCCCTTCACCAACATGCAGTGTTTCCTTGATTGAATTAGCTCTCACACCAATATTTGCGTCTAGAGCCTTTGCATTGAGGGCTATCTGAAAACGGCTGTGGCGCTGAAGTTGCCTGTGAATGTGGAGTTGGGTGGCATGTGAAACCCGCTTGTGGAGCATTCGTTTGTGTGGGATGCTGAACAAGCTTCATTTCAGTCCCTAGGCACACAAAGGGCACTAAGCATAGAGTGTGAAAACTGAGTTTCCTTGAGAGCTGCTTGGAAGCCTGATGGTGTGTGAAGTTAGTGAGCCAAATGGGAGTTGTTCTCCCACAAGAACCACTCGGCTGATCCTTCTTCAATATGCCCTTCACCAACATGCAGTGTTTCCTTGATTGAATTAGCTCTCACACCAATATTTGCGTCTAGAGCCTTTGCATTGAGGGCTATCTGAAAACGGCTGTGGCGCTGAAGTTGCCTGTGAATGTGGAGTTGGTGGCATGTGAAACCCGCATGTAGAGCATTCATTTGTGTGGGATGCTGAACAAGCTTCATTTCAGTCCTAGGCACTCAAAGGGCACTAAGCATAGAGTGTGAAAAACTGAGTTCCTTGAGAGCTGCTTGGAAGCCTGATGTTGTGTGAAGTTAGTGAGCCAAATGGAGTTGTTCTCCCACAAGAACCACTCGGCTGATCCTTCTCAATATGCCCTTCACCAACATGCAGTGTTTCCTTGATTGAATTAGCTCTCACACCAATATTTTGCGTCTAGAGCCTTTGCATTGAGGGCTATTGAAAACGGCTGTGGCGCTGAAGGTGCATGTGAATTTGGAGTTGGTGGCATGTGAAACCCGCATGTGGAGCATTCGTTTGTGTGGGATGCTCTACCAGGTTCATTACTAGATAATGCACTCAAAGGGCACTAAGCATAGAGTGTGAAAACTGAGTTTCCTTGAGAGCTGCTTGGAAGCCTGATGGTGTGTGAAGTTAGTGAGCCAAATGGAGTTGTTCTCCCACAAGAACCACTCGGCTGATCCTTCTTCAATATGCCCTTCAGCAACATGCAGTGTTTCCTTGATTGAATTAGCTCTCACACCAATATTTGCGTTTAGAGCTTTGCATTGAGGGCTATCTGAAAACGGCTGTGGCGCTGAAGTTGCCTGAGAATGTGGAGTTGGTGGCATGTGAAACCCGCATGTGGAGCATTCGTTTGTGTGGGATGCTCACCAAGCTTCATTTCAGTCCTAGGCACTCAAAGGGCACTAAGCATAGAGTGTGAAAACTGAGTTTCCTTGAGAGCTGCTTGGAAGCCTGATGGTGTGTGAAGTTAGTGAGCCAAATGGAGTTGTTCTCCCACAACAACCACTCGGCTGATCTTTCTTCAATATGCCCTTCACCAACATGCAGTGTTTCCTTGATTGAATTAGCTCTCACACCAATATTTGCGTCTAGAGCCTTTGCATTGAGGGCTATCTGAAAACGGCTGTGGCGCTGAAGTTGCCTGTGAATGTGGAGTTGGTGGCATGTGAAACCCGCTCGTGGAGCATTCGCTTGTGTGGGATGCTCTACCAGGTTCATTCCTAGATAATGCACTCAAAGGGCACTAAGCATAGAGTGTGAAAACTGAGTTTCCTTGAGAGCTGCTTGGGAAGCCTGATGGTGTGTGAAGTTAGTGAGCCAAATGGAGTTGTTCTCCCACAAGAACCACTCGGCTGATCCTTCTTCAATATGCCTTCACCAACATGCAGTGTTTCCTTGATTGAATTAGCTCTCACACCAATATTTGAGTCTAGAGCCTTTGCATTGAGGGCTATCTGAAAACGGCTGTGGCGCTGAAGTTGCCTGTGAATGTGGAGTTGGTGGCATGTGAAACCCGCACGTGGAGCATTCGCTTGTGTGGGATGCTCTACCAGGTTCATTCCTAGATAGATGCACTCAAAGGGCACTAAGCATAGACTGTGAAAACTGAGTTTCCTTGAGAGCTGCTTGGAAGCCTGATGGTGTGTGAAGTTAGTGAGCCAAATGGAGTTGTTCTCCCACAAGAGCCACTCGGCTGATCCTTCTTCAATATGCCCTTCACCAACATGCAGTGTTTCCTTGATTGAATTAGCTCTCACAACCAATATTTGCGTCTAGAGCCTTTGCATTGAGGGCTATCTGAAAACGGCTGTGGCGCTGAAGTTGCCTGTGAATGTGGAGTTGGTGGCATGTGAAACCCGCTTGTGGAGCATTCATTTGTGTGGGATGCTGACCAAGCTTCATTCAGTCCTAGGCACACAAAGGGCACTAAGCATAGAGTGTGAAAACTGAGTTTCCTTGAGAGCTGCTTGGAAGCCTGATGGTGTGTGAAGTTAGTGAGCCAAATGGAGTTGTTCTCCCACAAGAACCACTCGGCTGATCCTTCTTCAATATGCCCTTCACCAACATGCATTGTTTCCTTGATTGAATTAGCTCTCACACCAATATTTGCGTCTAGAGCCTTTGCATTGAGGGCTATCTGAAAACGGCTTGTGGCGCGTGAATGTTGGTCTGTGAATGTGGAGTTGGGGGCATGGTGAAACCCGCATGTAGAGCATTCATTTGTGTGGGATGCTCTGCAAGCTTCATTTCAGTCCTAGGCACTCAAAGGGCACTAAGCATAGAGTGTGAAAACTGAGTTTCCTTGAGAGCTGCTTGGAAGCCTGATGGTGTGTGAAGTTAGTGAGCCAAATGGAGTTGTTCTCCCACAAGAACCACTCGGCTGATCCTTCTTCAATATGCCCTTCACCAACATGCAGTGTTTCCTTGACTTGAATTAGCTCTCACACCAATATTTGCGTCTAGAGCCTTTGCATTGAGGCTATCTGAAGAACGGTGCTGTGCATTCCTAGATAATGCACTCAAGGGCACTAAGCATAGAGTGTGAAAACTGAGTTTCCTTGAGAGCTGCTTGGAAGCCTGATGGTGTGTGAAGTTAGTGAGCCAAATGGAGTTGTTCTCCCACAAGAGCCACTCGGCTGATCCTTCTTCAATATGCCCTTCACCAACATGCAGTGTTTCCTTGATTGAATTAGCTCTCACACCAATATTTGCGTCTAGAGCCTTTGCATTGAGGGCTATCTGAAAACGGCTGTGGCGCTGAAGTTGCCTGTGAATGTGA
>NW_026698563.1:0-66141 GCF_030435755.1 Ochotona princeps
GTTCTTCACCAACATGCAGTGTTTCCTTGATTGAATTAGCTCTCACACCAATATTTGCGTCTAGAGCCTTTGCATTGAGGGCTATCTGAAAACGGCTGTGGCGCTGAAGTTGCCTGTGAATGTGGAGTTGGTGGCATGTGAAACCCGCATGTGGAGCATTCGTTTGTGTGGGATGCTGACCAAGCTTCATTTCAGTCCTAGGCACACAAAGAGCACTAAGCATAGAGTGTGAAAACTGAGTTTCCTTGAGAGCTGCTTGGAAGCCTGATGGTGTGTGAAGTTAGTGAGCCAAATGGACTTGTTCTCCCACAAGAACCACTCGGCTGATCCTTCTTCAATATGCCCTTCACCAACATGCAGTGTTTCCTTGATTGAATTAGCTCTCACACCAATATTTGCGTCTAGAGCCTTTGCATTGAGGGGCTATCTGAAAACGGCTGTGGCGCTGAAGTTGCCTGTGAATGTGGAGTTGGTGGCATGTGAAACCCGCATGTGGAGCATTCGTTTGTGTGGGATGCTCACCAAGCTTCATTCAGTCCTAGGCACACAAAGAGCACTAAGCATAGAGTGTGAAAACTGAGTTTCCTTGAGAGCTGCTTGGAAGCCTGATGGTGTGTGAAGTTAGTGAGCCAAATGGAGTTGTTCTCCCACAAGAACCACTCGGCTGATCCTTCTTCAATATGCCCTTCACCAACATGCAGTGTTTCCTTGATTGAATTAGCTCTCACACCAATATTTGCGTCTAGAGCCTTTGCATTGAGGGCTATCTGAAAACGGCTGTGGCGCTGAAGTTGCCTGTGAATGTGGAGTTGGTGGCATGTGAAACCCGCATGTGGAGCATTCGTTTGTGTGGGATGCTCTACCAGGTTCATTCCTAGATAATGCACTCAAAGGGCACTAAACATATAGTGTGAAAACTGAGTTTCCTTGAGAGCTGCTTGGAAGCCTGATGGTGTGTGAAGTTAGTGAGCCAAATGGAGTTGTTCTCCCACAAGAACCACTCGGCTGATCCTTCTTCAATATGCCCTTCACCAACATGCAGTGTTTCCTTGATTGAATTAGCTCTCACACCAATATTTGCGTCTAGAGCCTTTGCATTGAGGGCTATCTGAAAACGGCTGTGGCGCTGAAGTTGCCTGTGAATGTGGAGTTGGTGGCATGTGAAACCCGCATGTGGAGCATTCGTTTGTGTGGATGCTCTACCAGTTCCTTCCTAGATAATGCACTCAAAGGGAACTAAACATAGAGTGTGAAAACTGAGTTTCCTTGAGAGCTGCTTGGAAGCCTGATGATGTGTGAAGTTAGTGAGCCAAATGGAGTTGTTCTCCCACAAGAACCACTCGGCTGATCCTTCTTCAATATGCCCTTCACCAACATGCCAGTGTTTCCTTGATTGAATTAGCTGTCACACCAATATTTGCGTCTAGAGCCTTTGCATTGAGGGCTATCTGAAAACGGCTGTGGCGCTGAAGTTGCCTGTGAATGTGGAGTTGGTGGCATGTGAAACCCGCATGTGGAGCATTCGTTTGTGTGGGATGCTCACCAAGCTTCATTTCAGTCCTAGGCACACAAAGAGCACTAAGCATAGAGTGTGAAAACTGAGTTTCCTTGAGAGCTGCTTGGAAGCCTGATGGTGTGTGAAGTTAGTGAGCCAAATGGAGTTGTTCTCCCACAAGAACCACTCGGCTGATCCTTCTTCAATATGCCCTTCACCAACATGCAGTGTTTCCTTGATTGAATTAGCTCTCACACCAATATTTGCGTCTAGAGCCTTTGCATTGAGGGCTATCTGAAAACGCTGTGGCGCTGAAGTTGCCTGTGAATGTGGAGTTGGTGGCATGTGAAACCCGCATGTGGAGCATTCGTTTGTGTGGGATGCTCTACCAGGTTCATTTCAGTCCTAGCCATACAAAGGGCACTAAGCATAGAGTGTGAAAACTGAGTTTCCTTGAGAGCTGCTTGGAAGCCTGATGGTGTGTGAAGTTAGTGAGCCAAATGGAGTTGTTCTCCCACAAGAACCACTCGGCTGATCCTTCTTCAATATGTTCTTCACCAACATGCAAGTGTTTCCTTGATTGAATTAGCTCTCACACCAATATTTGCGTCTAGAGCCTTTGCATTGAGGGCTATCTGAAAAACGGCTGTGGCGCTGAAGTTGCCTGTGAATGTGGAGTTGGTGGCATGTGAAACCCGCATGTGGAGCATTCGTTTGTGTGGGATGCTCACCAAGCTTCATTTCAGTCCTAGCACACAAAGAGCACTAAGCATAGAGTGTGAAAACTGAGTTTCCTTGAGAGCTGCTTGGAAGCCTGATGGTGTGTGAAGTTAGTGAGCCAAATGGAGTTGTTCTCCCACAAGAACCACTCGGCTGATCCTTCTTCAATATGCCCTTCACCAACATGCAGTGTTTCCTTGATTGAATTAGCTCTCACACCAATATTTGCGTCTAGAGCCTTTGCATTGAGGGCTATCTGAAAACGGCTGTGGCTCTGAAGTTGCCTGTGAATGTGGAGTTGGTGGCATGTGAAACCCGCATGTGGAGCATTCGTTTGTGTGGGATGCTCTACCAGGTTCATTCCTAGATAATGCACTCAAAGGGCACTAAACATATAGTGTGAAAACTGAGTTTCCTTGAGAGCTGCTTGGAAGCCTGATGGTGTGTGAAGTTAGTGAGCCAAATGGAGTTGTTCTCCCACAAGAACCACTCGGCTGATCCTTCTTCAATATGCCCTTCACCAACATGCAGTGTTTCCTTGATTGAATTAGCTCTCACACCAATATTTGCGTCTAGAGCCTTTGCATTGAGGGCTATCTGAAAACGGCTGTGGCGCTGAAGTTGCCTGTGAATGTGGAGTTGGTGGCATGTGAAACCCGCATGTGGAGCATTCGTTTGTGTGGGATGCTCTACCAGGTTCCTTCCTAGATAATGCACTCAAAGGGAACTAAACATAGAGTGTGAAAACTGAGTTTCCTTGAGAGCTGCTTGGAAGCCTGATGGTGTGTGAAGTTAGTGAGCCAAATGGAGTTGTTCTCCCACAAGAACCACTCGGCTGATCCTTCTTCAATATGCCCTTCACCAACATGCAGTGTTTCCTTGATTGAATTAGCTCTCACACCAATATTTGCGTCTAGAGCCTTTGCATTGAGGGCTATCTGAAAACGGCTGTGGCGCTGAAGTTGCCTGTGAATGTGGAGTTGGTGGCATGTGAAACCCCGCATGTGGAGCATTCGTTTGTGTGGGATGCTCTACCAGGTTCATTTCAGTCCTAGCCATACAAAGGGCACTAAGCATAGAGTGTGAAAACTGAGTTCCTTGAGAGCTGCTTGGAAGCCTGGTGGTGTGTGAAGTTAGTGAGCCAAATGGAGTTGTTCTCCCACAAGAACCACTCGGCTGATCCTTCTTCAATATGTTCTTCACCAACATGCAGTGTTTCCTTGATTGAATTAGCTCTCACACCAATATTTGCGTCTAGAGCCTTTGCATTGAGGGCTATCTGAAAACGGCTGTGGCGCTGAAGTTGCCTGTGAATGTGGAGTTGGTGGCATGTGAAACCCGCATGTGGAGCATTCGTTTGTGTGGGATGCTGACCAAGCTTCATTTCAGTCCTAATGCACACAAAGAGCACTAAGCATAGAGTGTGAAAACTGAGTTTCCTTGAGAGCTGCTTGGAAGCCTGATGGTGTGTGAAGTTAGTGAGCCAAATGGAGTTGTTCTCCCACAAGAACCACTCGGCTGATCCTTCTTCAATATGCCCTTCACCAACATGCAGTGTTTCCTTGATTGAATTAGCTCTCACACCAATATTTGCGTCTAGAGCCTTTGCATTGAGGGCTATCTGAAAACGGCTGTGGCTCTGAAGTTGCCTGTGAATGTGGAGTTGGTGGCATGTGAAACCCGCATGTGGAGCATTCGTTTGTGTGGGATGCTCTACCAGGTTCATTCCTAGATAATGCACTCAAAGGGCACTAAACATATAGTGTGAAAACTGAGTTTCCTTGAGAGCTGCTTGGAAGCCTGATGGTGTGTGAAGTTAGTGAGCCAAATGGAGTTGTTCTCCCACAAGAACCACTCGGCTGATCCTTCTTCAATATGCCCTTCACCAACATGCAGTGTTTCCTTGATTGAATTAGCTCTCACACCAATATTTGCGTCTAGAGCCTTTGCATTGAGGGCTATCTGAAAACGGCTGTGGCGCTGAAGTTGCCTGTGAATGTGGAGTTGGTGGCATGTGAAACCCGCATGTGGAGCATTCGTTTGTGTGGGATGCTCTACCAGGTTCCTTCCTAGATAATGCACTCAAAGGGAACTAAGCATAGAGTGTGAAAACTGAGTTTCCTTGAGAGCTGCTTGGAAGCCTGATGGTGTGTGAAGTTAGTGAGCCAAATGGAGTTGTTCTCCCACAAGAACCACTCGGCTGATCCTTCTTCAATATGCCCTTCACCAACATGCAGTGTTTCCTTGATTGAATTAGCTCTCACACCAATATTTGCGTCTAGAGCCTTTGCATTGAGGGCTATCTGAAAACGGCTGTGGCGCTGAAGTTGCCTGTGAATGTGGAGTTGGTGGCATGTGAAACCCGCATGTGGAGCATTCGTTTGTGTGGGATGCTCTACCAGGTTCATTCCTAGATAATGCACTCAAAGGGCACTAAGCATAGAGTGTGAAAACTGAGTTTCCTTGAGAGCTGCTTGGAAGCCTGATGGTGTGTGAAGTTAGTGAGCCAAATGGAGTTGTTCTCCCACAAGAACCACTCGGCTGATCCTTCTTCAATATGCCCTTCACCAACATGCAGTGTTTCCTTGATTGAATTAGCTCTCACACCAATATTTGCGTCTAGAGCCTTTGCATTGAGGGCTATCTGAAAACGGCTGTGGCGCTGAAGTTGCCTGTGAATGTGGAGTTGGTGGCATGTGAAACCCGCATGTGGAGCATTCGTTTGTGTGGGATGCTCTACCAGGTTCATTTCAGTCCTAGCCCATACAAAGGGCACTAAGCATAGAGTGTGAAAACTGAGTTTCCTTGAGAGCTGCTTGGAAGCCTGATGGTGTGTGAAGTTAGTGAGCCAAATGGAGTTGTTCTCCCACAAGAACCACTCGGCTGATCCTTCTTCAATATGCCCTTCACCAACATGCAGTGTTTCCTTGATTGAATTAGCTCTCACACCAATATTTGCGTCTAGAGCCTTTGCATTGAGGGCTATCTGAAAACGGCTGTGGCGCTGAAGTTGCCTGTGAATGTGGAGTTGGTGGCATGTGAAACCCGCATGTGGAGCATTCGTTTGTGTGGGATGCTGACCAAGCTTCATTTCAGTCCTAGGCACACAAAGAGCACTAAGCATAGAGTGTGAAAACTGAGTTTCCTTGAGAGCTGCTTGGAAGCCTGATGGTGTGTGAAGTTAGTGAGCCAAATGGAGTTGTTCTCCCACAAGAACCACTCGGCTGATCCTTCTTCAATATGCCCTTCACCAACATGCAGTGTTTCCTTGATTGAATTAGCTCTCACACCAATATTTGCGTCTAGAGCCTTTGCATTGAGGGCTATCTGAAAACGGCTGTGGCGCTGAAGTTGCCTGTGAATGTGGAGTTGGTGGCATGTGAAACCCGCATGTGGAGCATTCGTTTGTGTGGGATGCTGACCAAGCTTCATTTCAGTCCTAAGCACACAAAGAGCACTAAGCATAGAGTGTGAAAACTGAGTTTCCTTGAGAGCTGCTTGGAAGCCTGATGGTGTGTGAAGTTAGTGAGCCAAATGGAGTTGTTCTCCCACAAGAACCACTCGGCTGATCCTTTTTCAATATGCCCTTCACCAACATGCAGTGTTTCCTTGATTGAATTAGCTCTCACACCAATATTTGCGTCTAGAGCCTTTGCATTGAGGGCTATCTGAAAACGGCTGTGGCGCTGAAGTTGCCTGTGAATGTGGAGTTGGTGGCATGTTGAACCCGCATGTGGAGCATTCGTTTGTGTGGGATGCTCTACCAGGTTCATTTCAGTCCTAGCCATACAAAGGGCACTAAGCATAGAGTGTGAAAACTGAGTTTCCTTGAGAGCTGCTTGGAAGCCTGATGGTGTGTGAAGTTAGTGAGCCAAATGGAGTTGTTCTCCCACAAGAACCACTCGGCTGATCCTTCTTCAATATGCCCTTCACCAACATGCAGTGTTTCCTTGATTGAATTAGCTCTCACACCAATATTTGCGTCTAGAGCCTTTGCATTGAGGGCTATCTGAAAACGGCTGTGGCGCTGAAGTTGCCTGTGAATGTGGAGTTGGTGGCATGTTGAACCCGCATGTGGAGCATTCGTTTGTGTGGGATGCTCTACCAGGTTCATTCCTAGATAATGCACTCAAAGGGCACTAAGCATAGAGTGTGAAAACTGAGTTTCCTTGAGAGCTGCTTGGAAGCCTGATGGTGTGTGAAGTTAGTGAGCCCAATGGAGTTGTTCTCCCACAAGAACCACTCGGCTGATCCTTCTTCAATATGCCCTTCACCAACATGCAGTGTTTCCTTGATTGAATTAGCTCTCACACCAATATTTGCGTCTAGAGCCTTTGCATTGAGGGCTATCTCAAAACGGCTGTGGCACTGAAGTTGCCTGTGAATGTGGGAGTTGGTGGCATGTGAAACCCGCATGTGAAGCATTCGTTTCTGTGGGATGCTCTACCAGGTTCATTCCTAGATAATGCCACTCAAAGGGCACTAAGCATAGAGTGTGAAAACTGAGTTTCCTTGAGAGCTGCTTGGAAGCCTGATGGTGTGTGAAGTTAGTGAGCCAAATGGAGTTGTTCTCCCACAAGAACCACTCGGCTGATCCTTCTTCAATATGCCCTTCACCAACATGCAGTGTTTCTTTGATTGAATTAGCTCTCACACCAATATTTGTGTCTAGAGCCTTTGCATTGAGGGCTATCTGAAAACGGCTGTGGCGCTGAAGTTGCCTGTGAATGTGGAGTTGGTGGCATGTGAAACCCGCATGTGGAGCATTCGTTTGTGTGGGATGCTCTACCAGGTTCATTTCAGTCCTAGCCATACAAAGGGCACTAAACATAGAGTGTGAAAACTGAGTTTCCTTGAGAGCTGCTTGGAAGCCTGATGGTGTGTGAAGTTAGTGAGCCAAATGGAGTTGTTCTCCCACAAGAACCACTCGGCTGATCCTTCTTCAATATGCCCTTCACCAACATGCAGTGTTTCCTTGATTGAATTAGCTCTCACACCAATATTTGCGTCTAGAGCCTTTGCATTGAGGGCTATCTGAAACGGCTGTGGCGCTGAAGTTGCCTGTGAATGTGGAGTTGGTGGCATGTGAAACCCGCATGTGGAGCATTCGTTTGTGTGGGATGCTCTACCAGGTTCATTCCTAGATAATGCACTCAAAGGGCACTAAACATAGAGTGTGAAAACTGAGTTTCCTTGAGAGCTGCTTGGAAGCCTGATGGTGTGTGAAGTTAGTGAGCCAATGGAGTTGTTCTCCCACAAGAACCACTCGGCTGATCCTTCTTCAATATGCCCTTCACCAACATGCAGTGTTTCCTTGATTGAATTAGCTCTCACACCAATATTTGCGTCTAGAGCCTTTGCATTGAGGGCTATCTGAAAACGGCTGTGGCGCTGAAGTTGCCTGTGAATGTGGAGTTGGTGGCATGTGAAACCCGCATGTGGAGCATTCGTTTGTGTGGGATGCTCACCAAGCTTCATTCAGTCCTAGGCACACAAAGAGCACTAAGCATAGAGTGTGAAAACTGAGTTTCCTTGAGAGCTGCTTGGGAAGCCTGATGGTGTGTGAAGTTAGTGAGCCAAATGGAGTTGTTCTCCCACAAGAACCACTCGGCTGATCCTTCTTCAATATGCCCTTCACCAACATGCAGTGTTTCCTTGATTGAATTAGCTCTCACACCAATATTTGCGTCTAGAGCCTTTGCATTGAGGGCTATCTGAAAACGGCTGTGGCGCTGAAGTTGCCTGTGAATGTGGAGTTGGTGGCATGTGAAACCCGCATGTGGAGCATTCGTTTGTGTGGGATGCTCTACCAGGTTCATTCCTAGATAATGCACTCAAAGGGCACTAAGCATAGAGTGTGAAAACTGAGTTTCCTTGAGAGCTGCTTGGAAGCCTGATGGTGTGTGAAGTTAGTGAGCCAAATGGAGTTGTTCTCCCACAAGAACCACTCGGCTGATCCTTCTTCAATATGCTCTTCACCAACATGCAGTGTTTCCTTGATTGAATTAGCTCTCACACCAATATTTGCGTCTAGAGCCTTTGCATTGAGGGCTATCTGAAAACGGCTGTGGCGCTGAAGTTGCCTGTGAATGTGGAGTTGGTGGCATGTGAAACCCGCATTTGGAGCATTCGTTTGTGTGGGATGCTCTACCAGGTTCTTTTCAGTCCTAGCCATAGAAAGGGCACTAAGCATAGAGTGTGAAAACTGAGTTTCCTTGAGAGCTGCTTGGAAGCCTGATGGTGTGTGAAGTTAGTGAGCCAAATGGAGTTGTTCTCCCACAAGAACCACTCGGCAGATCCTTCTTCAATATGCCCTTCACCAACATGCAGTGTTTCCTTGATTGAATTAGCTCTCACACCAATATTTGCGTCTAGAGCCTTTGCATTGAGGGCTATCTGAAAACGGCTGTGGCGCTGAAGTTGCCTGTGAATGTGGAGTTGGTGGCATGTGAAACCCGCATGTGGAGCATTCGTTTGTGTGGGATGCTCTCCAAGCTTCATTTCAGTCCTAGGCACTCAAAGGGCACTAAGCATAGAGTGTGAAAACTGAGTTTCCTTGAGAGCTGCTTGGAAGCCTGATGGTGTGTGAAGTTAGTGAGCCAAATGGAGTTGTTCTCCCACAAGAACCACTCGGCTGATCCTTCTTCAATATGCCCTTCACCAACATGCAGTGTTTCCTTGATTGAATTAGCTCTCACACCAATATTTGCGTCTAGAGCCTTTGCATTGAGGGCTATCTGAAAACGGCTGTGGCGCTGAAGTTGCCTGTGAATGTGGAGTTGGTGGCATGTGAAACCCGCATGTGGAGCATTCCTTTGTGTGGGATGCTCTACCAAGCTTCATTTCAGTCCTAGGCACACAAAGAGCACTAAGCATAGAGTGTGAAAACTGAGTTTCCTTGAGAGCTGCTGGAAGCCTGATGGTGTGTGAAGTTAGTGAGCCAAATGGAGTTGTTCTCCCACAAGAACCACTCGGCTGATCCTTCTTCAATATGCCCTTCACCAACATGCAGTGTTTCCTTGATTGAATTAGCTCTCACACCAATATTTGCGTCTAGAGCCTTTGCATTGAGGGCTATCTGAAAACGGCTGTGGCGCTGAAGTTGCCTGTGAATGTGGAGTTGGTGGCATGTCAAACCCGCATGTGGAGCATTCGTTTGTGTGGGATGCTCTACCAGGTTCATTCCTAGATAATGCACTCAAAGGGCACTAAGCATAGAGTGTGAAAACTGAGTTTCCTTGAGAGCTGCTTGGAAGCCTGATGGTGTGTGAAGTTAGTGAGCCAAATGGAGTTGTTCTCCCACAAGAAACATTCGGCTGATCCTTCTTCAATATGCCCTTCACCAACATGCAGTGTTTCCTTGATTGAATTAGCTCTCACACCAATATTTGCGTCTAGAGCCTTTGCATTGAGGGCTATCTGAAAACGGCTGTGGCGCTGAAGTTGCCTGTGAATGTGGAGTTGGTGGCATGTGAAACCCGCATGTGGAGCATTCGGTTGTGTGGATGCTCTACCAGGTTCATTTCAGTCCTAGCCATACAAAGGGCACTAAGCATAGAGTGTGAAAACTGAGTTTCCTTGAGAGCTGCTTGGAAGCCTGATGGTGTGTGAAGTTAGTGAGCCAAATGGAGTTGTTCTCCCACAAGAACCACTCGGCTGATCCTTCTTCAATATGCCCTTCACCAACATGCAGTGTTTCCTTGATTGAATTAGCTCTCACACCAATATTTGCGTCTAGAGCCTTTGCCTTGAGGGCTATCTGAAAACGGCTGTGGCGCTGAAGTTGCCTGTGAATGTGGAGTTGGTGGCATGTGAAACCCGCATGTGGAGCATTCGTTTGTGTGGGATGCTCTACCAGGTTCATTCCTAGATAATGCACTCAAAGGGCACTAAGCATAGAGTGTGAAAACTGAGTTTCCTTGAGAGCTGCTTGGAAGCCTGATGGTGTGTGAAGTTAGTGAGCCAAATGGAGTTGTTCTCCCACAAGAACCACTCGGCTGATCCTTCTTCAATATGCCCTTCACCAACATGCAGTGTTTCCTTGATTGAATTAGCTCTCACACCAATATTTGCGTCTAGAACCTTTGCATTGAGGGCTATCTGAAAACGGCTGTGGCGCTGAAGTTGCCTGTGAATGTGGAGTTGGTGGCATGTGAAACCCACATGTGGAGCATTCGTTTGTGTGGGATGCTCTACCAGGTTCATTCCTAGATAATGCACTCAAAGGGCACTAAGCATAGAGTGTGAAAACTGAGTTTCCTTGAGAGCTGCTTGGAAGCCTGATGGTGTGTGAAGTTAGTGAGCCAAATGGAGTTGTTCTCCCACAAGAACCACTCGGCTGATCCTTCTTCAATATGCCCTTCACCAACATGCAGTGTTTCCTTGATTGAATTAGCTCTCACACCAATATTTGCGTCTAGAGCCTTTGCATTGAGGGCTATCTGAAAACGGCTGTGGCGCTGAAGTTGCCTGTGAATGTGGAGTTGGTGGCATGTGAAACCCGCATGTGGAGCATTCGTTTGTGTGGGATGCTCTACCAGGTTCATTCCTAGATAATGCACTCAAAGGGCACTAAGCATAGAGTGTGAAAACTGAGTTTCCTTGAGAGCTGCTTGGAAGCCTGATGGTGTGTGAAGTTAGTGAGCCAAATGGAGTTGTTCTCCCACAAGAACCACTTGGCTGATCCTTTTTCAATATGCCCTTCACCAACATGCAGTGTTTCCTTGATTGAATTAGCTCTCACACCAATATTTGCGTCTAGAGCCTTTGCATTGAGGGCTATCTGAAAACGGCTGTGGCGCTGAAGTTGCCTGTGAATGTGGAGTTGGTGGCATGTGAAACCCGCATGTGGAGCATTCGTTTGTGTGGGATGCTCTCCAAGCTTCATTTCAGTCCTAGGCACTCAAAGGGCACTAAGCATAGAGTGTGAAAACTGAGTTTCCTTGAGAGCTGCTTGGAAGCCTGATGGTGTGTGAAGTTAGTGAGCCAAATGGAGTTGTTCTCCCACAAGAACCACTCGGCTGATCCTTCTTCAATATGCCCTTCACCAACATGCAGTGTTTCCTTGATTGAATTAGCTCTCACACCAATATTTGCGTCTAGAGCCTTTGCATTGAGGGCTATCTGAAAACGGCTGTGGCGCTGAAGTTGCCTGTGAATGTGGAGTTGGTGGCATGTGAAACCCGCATGTGGAGCATTCCTTTGTGTGGGATGCTCTACCAAGCTTCATTTCAGTCCTAGGCACACAAAGAGCACTAAGCATAGAGTGTGAAAACTGAGTTTCCTTGAGAGCTGCTTGGAAGCCTGATGGTGTGTGAAGTTAGTGAGCCAAATGGAGTTGTTCTCCCAAAAGAACCACTCGGCTGATCCTTCTTCAATATGCCCTTCACCAACATGCAGTGTTTCCTTGATTGAATTAGCTCTCACACCAATATTTGCGTCTAGAGCCTTTGCATTGAGGGCTATCTGAAAACGGCTGTGGCGCTGAAGTTGCCTGTGAATGTGGAGTTGGTGGCATGTCAAACCCGCATGTGGAGCATTCGTTTGTGTGGGATGCTCTACCAGGTTCATTCCTAGATAATGCACTCAAAGGGCACTAAGCATAGAGTGTGAAAACTGAGTTTCCTTGAGAGCTGCTTGGAAGCCTGATGGTGTGTGAAGTTAGTGAGCCAAATGGAGTTGTTCTCCCACAAGAACCATTCGGCTGATCCTTCTTCAATATGCCCTTCACCAACATGCAGTGTTTCCTTGATTGAATTAGCTCTCACACCAATATTTGCGTCTAGAGCCTTTGCATTGAGGGCTATCTGAAAACGGCTGTGGCGCTGAAGTTGCCTGTGAATGTGGAGTTGGTGGCATGTGAAACCCGCATGTGGAGCATTCGGTTGTGTGGGATGCTCTACCAGGTTCATTTCAGTCCTAGCCATACAAAGGGCACTAAGCATAGAGTGTGAAAACTGAGTTTCCTTGAGAGCTGCTTGGAAGCCTGATGGTGTGTGAAGTTAGTGAGCCAAATGGAGTTGTTCTCCCACAAGAACCACTCGGCTGATCCTTCTTCAATATGCCCTTCACCAACATGCAGTGTTTCCTTGATTGAATTAGCTCTCACACCAATATTTGCGTCTAGAGCCTTTGCCTTGAGGGCTATCTGAAAACGGCTGTGCGCTGAAGTTGCCTGTGAATGTGGAGTTGGTGGCATGTGAAACCCGCATGTGGAGCATTCGTTTGTGTGGGATGCTCTACCAGGTTCATTCCTAGATAATGCACTCAAAGGGCACTAAGCATAGAGTGTGAAAACTGAGTTTCCTTGAGAGCTGCTTGGAAGCCTGATGGTGTGTGAAGTTAGTGAGCCAAATGGAGTTGTTCTCCCACAAGAACCACTCGGCTGATCCTTCTTCAATATGCCCTTCACCAACATGCAGTGTTTCCTTGATTGAATTAGGCTCTCACACCAATATTTGCGTCTAGAACCTTTGCATTGAGGGCTATCTGAAAACGGCTGTGGCGCTGAAGTTGCCTGTGAATGTGGAGTTGGTGGCATGTGAAACCCACATGTGGAGCATTCGTTTGTGTGGATGCTCTACCAGGTTCATTCCTAGATAATGCACTCAAAGGGCACTAAGCATAGAGTGTGAAAACTGAGTTTCCTTGAGAGCTGCTTGGAAGCCTGATGGTGTGTGAAGTTAGTGAGCCAAATGGAGTTGTTCTCCCACAAGAACCACTCGGCTGATCCTTCTTCAATATGCCTTCACCAACATGCAGTGTTTCCTTGATTGAATTAGCTCTCACACCAATATTTGCGTCTAGAGCCTTTGCATTGAGGGCTATCTGAAAACGGCTGTGGCACTGAAGTTGCCTGTGAATGTGGAGTTGGTGGCATGTGAAACCCGCATGTGGAGCATTCGTTTGTGTGGGATGCTCTACCAGGTTCATTCCTAGATAATGCACTCAAAGGGCACTAAGCATAGAGTGTGAAAACTGAGTTTCCTTGAGAGCTGCTTGGAAGCCTGATGGTGTGTGAAGTTAGTGAGCCAAATGGAGTTGTTCTCCCACAAGAACCACTCGGCTGATCCTTTTTCAATATGCCCTTCACCAACATGCAGTGTTTCCTTGATTGAATTAGCTCTCACACCAATATTTGCGTCTAGAGCCTTTGCATTGAGGGCTATCTGAAAACGGCTGTGGCGCTGAAGTTGCCTGTGAATGTGGAGTTGGTGGCATGTGAAACCCGCATGTGGAGCATTCGTTTGTGTGGGATGCTCTACCAGGTTCATTTCAGTCCTAGCCATACAAAGGGCACTAAGCATAGAGTGTGAAAACTGAGTTTCCTTGAGAGCTGCTTGGAAGCCTGATGGTGTGTGAAGTTAGTGAGCCAAATGGAGTTGTTCTCCCACAAGAACCACTCGGCTGATCCTTCTTCAATATGCCCTTCACCAACATGCAGTGTTTCCTTGATTGAATTAGCTCTCACACCAATATTTGCGTCTAGAGCCTTTGCATTGAGGGCTATCTGAAAATGGCTGTGGCGCTGAAGTTGCCTGTCAATGTGGAGTTGGTGGCATGTGAAACCCACATGTGGAGCATTCGTTTGTGTGGGATGCTCTACCAGGTTCATTACTACATAATGCACTCAAAGGGCACTAAGCATAGAGTGTGAAAACTGAGTTTCCTTGAGAGCTGCTTGGAAGCCTGATGGTGTGTGAAGTTAGTGAGCCAAATGGAGTTGTTCTCGCACAAGAACCACTCGTCTGATCCTTCTTCAATATGCCCTTCACCAACATGCAGTGTTTCCTTGATTGAATTAGCTCTCACACCAATATTTGCGTCTAGAGCCTTTGCATTGAGGGCTATCTGAAAACGGCTGTGGCGCTGAAGTTGCCTGTGAATGTGGAGTTGGTGGCATGTGAAACCCGCATGTGGAGCATTCGTTTGTGTGGGATGCTCTACCAGGTTCATTCCTAGATAATGCACTCAAAGGGCACTAAGCATAGAGTGTGAAAACTGAGTTTCCTTGAGAGCTGCTTGGAAGCCTGATGGTGTGTGAAGTTAGTGAGCCAAATGGAGTTGTTCTCCCACAAGAACCACTCGGCTGATCCTTCTTCAATATGCCCTTCACCAACATGCAGTGTTTGCTTGATTGAATTGGCTCTCACACCAATTTTTGCGTCTAGAGCCTTTGCATTGAGGGCTATCTGAAAACGGCTGTGGCGCTGAAGTTGCCTGTGAATGTGGAGTTGATGGCATGTGAAACCCGCATGTGGAGCATTCGTTTGTGTGGGATGCTCTACCAGGTTCATTTCAGTCCTAGCCATACAAAGGGCACTAAGCATAGAGTGTGAAAACTGAGTTTCCTTGAGAGCTGCTTGGAAGCCTGATGGTGTGTGAAATTAGTGAGCCAAATGGAGTTGTTCTCCCACAAGAACCACTCGGCTGATCCTTCTTCAATATGCCCTTCACCAACATGCAGTGTTTCCTTGATTGAATTAGCTCTCACACCAATATTTGCGTCTAGAGCCTTTGCATTGAGGGCTATCTGAAAATGGCTGTGGCGCTGAAGTTGCCTGTCAATGTGGAGTTGGTGGCATGTGAAACCCACATGTGGAGCATTCGTTTGTGTGGGATGCTCTACCAGGTTCATTACTACATAATGCACTCAAAGGGCACTAAGCATAGAGTGTGAAAACTGAGTTTCCTTGAGAGCTGCTTGGAAGCCTGATGGTGTGTGAAGTTAGTGAGCCAAATGGAGTTGTTCTCGCACAAGAACCACTCGGCTGATCCTTCTTCAATATGCCCTTCACCAACATGCAGTGTTTCCTTGATTGAATTAGCTCTCACACCAATATTTGCGTCTAGAGCCTTTGCATTGAGGGCTATCTGAAAACGGCTGTGGCGCTGAAGTTGCCTGTGAATGTGGAGTTGGTGGCATGTGAAACCCGCATGTGGAGCATTCGTTTGTGTGGGATGCTCTACCAGGTTCATTCCTAGATAATGCACTCAAAGGGCACTAAGCATAGAGTGTGAAAACTGAGTTTCCTTGAGAGCTGCTTGGAAGCCTGATGGTGTGTGAAGTTAGTGAGCCAAATGGAGTTGTTCTCCCACAAGAACCCCTCGGCTGATCCTTCTTCAATATGCCCTTCACCAACATGCAGTGTTTGCTTGATTGAATTGGCTCTCACACCAATATTTGCGTCTAGAGCCTTTGCATTGAGGGCTATCTGAAAACGGCTGTGGCGCTGAAGTTGCCTGTGAATGTGGAGTTGGTGGCATGTGAAACCCGCAAGTGGAGCATTCGTTTGTGTGGGATGCTCTACCAGGTTCATTTCAGTCCTAGCCATACAAAGGGCACTAAGCATAGAGTGTGAAAACTGAGTTTCCTTGAGAGCTGCTTGGAAGCCTGATGGTGTGTGAAATTAGTGAGCCAAATGGAGTTGTTCTCCCACAAGAATCACTCGGCTGATCCTTCTTCAATATGCCCTTCACCAACATGCAGTGTTTCCTTGATTGAATTAGCTCTCACACCAATATTGGCGACTAGAGCCTTTGCATTGAGGGCTATCTGAAAACGGCTGTGGCGCTGAAGTTGCCTGTGAATGTGGAGTTGGTGGCATGTGAAACCCGCATGTGGAGCATTCGTTTGTGTGGGATGCTCTACCAGGTTCATTACTACATAATGCACTCAAAGGGCACTAAGCATAGAGTGTGAAAACTGAGTTTCCTTGAGAGCTGCTTGGAAGCCTGATGGTGTGTGAAGTTAGTGAGCCAAATGGAGTTGTTCTCCCACAAGAACCACTCGGCTGATCCTTCTTCAATATGCCCTTCACCAACATGCAGTGTTTCCTTGATTGAATTAGCTCTCACACCAATATTTGTGTCTAGAGCCTTTGCATTGAGGGCTATCTGAAAACGGCTGTGGCGCTGAAGTTGCCTGTGAATGTGGAGTTGGTGGCATGTGAAACCCGCATGTGGAGCATTCGTTTGTGTGGGATGCTCTACCAGGTTCATTTCAGTCCTAGCCATACAAAGGGCACTAAGCATAGAGTGTGAAAACTGAGTTTCCTTGAGAGCTGCTTGGAAGCCTGATGGTGTGTGAAATTAGTGAGCCAAATGGAGTTGTTCTCCCACAAGAATCACTCGGCTGATCCTTCTTCAATATGCCCTTCACCAACATGCAGTGTTTCCTTGATTGAATTAGCTCTCACACCAATATTGGCGTCTAGAGCCTTTGCATTGAGGGCTATCTGAAAACGGATGTGGCGCTGAAGTTGCCTGTGAATGTGGAGTTGGTGGCATGTGAAACCCGCATGTGGAGCATTCGTTTGTGTGGGATGCTCTACCAGGTTCATTCCTAGATAATGCACTCAAAGGGCACTAAGCATAGAGTGTGAAAACTGAGTTTCCTTGAGAGCTGCTTGGAAGCCTGATGGTGTGTGAAGTTAGTGAGCCAAATGGAGTTGTTCTCCCACAAGAACCACTCGGCTGATCCTTCTTCAATATGCCCTTCACCAACATGCAGTGTTTCCTTGATTGAATTAGCTCTCACACCAATATTTGCGTCTAGAGCCTTTGCATTGAGGGCTATCTGAAAACGGCTGTGGCGCTGAAGTTGCCTGTGAATGTGGAGTTGGTGGCATGTGAAACCCGCATGTGGAGCATTCGTTTGTGTGGGATGCTCTACCAGGTGCATTCCTAGATAATGCACTCAAAGGACACTAAGCATAGAGTGTGAAAACTGAGTTTCCTTGAGAGCTGCTTGGAAGCCTGATGGTGTGTGAAGTTAGTGAGCCAAGTGGAGTTGTTCTCCCACAAGAACCACTCGGCTGATCCTTCTTCAATACGCCCTTCACCAACATGCAGTGTTTCCTTGATTGAATTAGCTCTCACACCAATATTTGCGTCTAGAGCCTTTGCATTGAGGGCTATCTGAAAACGGCTGTGGCGTTGAAGTTGCCTGTGAATGTGGAGTTGGTGGCATGTGAAACCCGCATGTGGAGCATTCGTTTGTGTGGGATGCTCTACCAGGTTCATTCCTAGATAATGCACTCAAAGGGCACTAAGCATAGAGTGTGAAAACTGAGCTTCCTTGAGAGCTGCTTGGAAGCCTGATGGTGTGTGAAGTTAGTGAGCCAAATGGAGTTGTTCTCCCACAAGAACCACTCGGCTGATCCTTCTTCAATATGCCCTTCACCAACATGCAGTGTTTCCTTGATTGAATTAGCTCTCACACCAATATTTGCGTCTAGAGCCTTTGCATTGAGGGCTATCTGAAAACGGCTGTGGCACTGAAGTTGCCTGTGAATGTGGAGTTGGTGGCATGTGAAACCCGCATGTGGAGCATTCGTTTGTGTGGGATGCTCTACCAGGTTCATTTCAGTCCTAGCCATACAAAGGGCACTAAGCATAGAGTGTGAAAACTGAGTTTCCTTGAGAGCTGCTTGGAAGCCTGATGGTGTGTGAAATTAGTGAGCCAAATGGAGTTGTTCTCCCACAAGAATCACTCGGCTGATCCTTCTTCAATATGCCCTTCACCAACATGCAGTGTTTCCTTGATTGAATTAGCTCTCACACCAATATTGGCGTCTAGAGCCTTTGCATTGAGGGCTATCTGAAAACGGATGTGGCGCTGAAGTTGCCTGTGAATGTGGAGTTGGTGGCATGTGAAACCCGCATGTGGAGCATTCGTTTGTGTGGGATGCTCTACCAGGTTCATTCCTAGATAATGCACTCAAAGGGCACTAAGCATAGAGTGTGAAAACTGAGTTTCCTTGAGAGCTGCTTGGAAGCCTGATGGTGTGTGAAGTTAGTGAGCCAAATGGAGTTGTTCTCCCACAAGAACCACTCGGCTGATCCTTCTTCAATATGCCCTTCACCAACATGCAGTGTTTCCTTGATTGAATTAGCTCTCACACCAATATTTGCGTCTAGAGCCTTTGCATTGAGGGCTATCTGAAAACGGCTGTGGCGCTGAAGTTGCCTGTGAA
This sequence comes from Ochotona princeps, assembly GCF_030435755.1. NCBI lineage: Eukaryota > Metazoa > Chordata > Mammalia > Lagomorpha > Ochotonidae > Ochotona > Ochotona princeps. The sequence continues at coordinate 18,193 of NW_026698563.1, forward strand.
TGTGGAGTTGGTGGCATGTGAAACCCGCATGTGGAGCATTCGTTTGTGTGGGATGCTCTACCAGGTGCATTCCTAGATAATGCACTCAAAGGACACTAAGCATAGAGTGTGAAAACTGAGTTTCCTTGAGAGCTGCTTGGAAGCCTGATGGTGTGTGAAGTTAGTGAGCCAAATGGAGTTGTTCTCCCACAAGAACCACTCGGCTGATCCTTCTTCAATATGCCCTTCACCAACATGCAGTGTTTCCTTGATTGAATTAGCTCTCACACCAATATTTGCGTCTAGAGCCTTTGCATTGAGGGCTATCTGAAAACGGCTGTGGCGCTGAAGTTGCCTGTGAATGTGGAGTTGGTGGCATGTGAAACCCGCATGTGGAGCATTCGTTTGTGTGGGATGCTCTGCCAGGTTCATTTCAGTCCTAGCCATACAAAGGGCACTAAGCATAAAGTGTGAAAACTGAGTTTCCTTGAGAGCTGCTTGGAAGCCTGATGGTGTGTGAAGTTAGTGAGCCAAATGGAATTGTTCTCCCACAAGAACCACTCGGCTGATCCTTCTTCAATATGCCCTTCACCAACATGCAGTGTTTCCTTGATTGAATTAGCTCTCACACCAATATTTGCGTCTAGAGCCTTTGCATTGAGGGCTATCTGAAAACGGCTGTGGCGCTGAAGTTGCCTGTGAATGTGGAGTTGGTGGCATGTGAAACCCACATGTGGAGCATTCGTTTGTGTGGGATGCTCTACCAGGTTCATTACTACATAATGCACTCAAAGGGCACTAAGCATAGAGTGTGAAAACTGAGTTTCCTTGAGAGCTGCTTGGAAGCCTGATGGTGTGTGAAGTTAGTGAGCCAAATGGAGTTGTTCTCCCACAAGAACCACTCGGCTGATCCTTCTTCAATATGCCCTTCACCAACATGCAGTGTTTCCTTGATTGAATTAGCTCTCACACCAATATTTGCGTCTAGAGCCTTTGCATTGAGTGCTATCTGAAAACGGCTGTGGCGCTGAAGTTGCCTGTGAATGTGGAGTTGGTGGCATGTGAAACCCGCATGTGGAGCATTCGTTTGTGTGGGATGCTCTACCAGGTTCATTCCTAGATAATGCACTCAAAGGGCACTAAACATAGAGTGTGAAAACTGAGTTTCCTTGAGAGCTGCTTGGAAGCCTGATGGTGTGTGAAGTTAGTGAGCCAAATGGAGTTGTTCTCCTACAAGAACCACTCGGCTGATCCTTCTTCAATATGCCCTTCACCAACATGCAGTGTTTCCTTGATTGAATTAGCTCTCACACCAATATTTGCGTCTAGAGCCTTTGCATTGAGGGCTATCTGAAAACGGCTGTGGCGCTGAAGTTGCCTGTGAATGTGGAGTTGGTGGCATGTGAAACCCGCATGTGGAGCATTCGTTTGTGTGGGATGCTCTACCAGGTTCATTACTAGATAATGCACTCAAAGGGCACTAAGCATAGAGTGTGAAAACTGAGTTTCCTTGAGAGCTGCTTGGAAGCCTGATGGTGTGTGAAGTTAGTGAGCCAAATGGAGTTGTTCTCCCACAAGAACCACTCGGCTGATCCTTCTTCAATATGCCCTTCACCAACATGCAGTGTTTCCTTGATTGAATTAGCTCTCACACCAGTATTTGCGTCTAGAGCCTTTGCATTGAGGGCTATCTGAAAACGGCTGTGGCGCTGAAGTTGCCTGTGAATGTGGAGTTGGTGGCATGTGAAACCCGCATGTGGAGCATTCGTTTGTGTGGGATGCTCTACCAGGTTCATTCTTAGATAATGCACTCAAAGGGCACTAAACATAGAGTGTGAAAACTGAGTTTCCTTGAGAGCTGCTTGGAAGCCTGATGGTGTGTGAAGTTAGTGAGCCAAATGGAGTTGTTCTCCCACAAGAACCACTCGGCTGATCCTTCTTCAATATGCCCTTCACCACCATGCAGTGTTTCCTTGATTGAATTAGCTCTCACACCAATATTTGCGTCTAGAGCCTTTGCATTGAGGGCTATCTGAAAACGGCTGTGGCGCTGAAGTTGCCTGTGAATGTGGAGTTGGTGGCATGTGAAACCCGCATGTGGAGCATTCGTTTGTGTGGGATGCTCTACCAGGTTCATTTCAGTCCTAGCCATACAAAGGGCACTAAGCATAGAGTGTGAAAACTGAGTTTCCTTGAGAGCTGCTTGGAAGCCTGATGGTGTGTGAAGTTAGTGAGCCAAATGGAGTTGTTCTCCCACAAGAACCACTCGGCTGATCCTTCTTCAATATGCCCTTCACCAACATGCAGTGTTTCCTTGATTGAATTAGCTCTCACACCAATATTTGCGTCTAGAGCCTTTGCATTGAGGGCTATCTGAAAACGGCTGTGGCGCTGAAGTTGCCTGTGAATGTGGAGTTGGTGGCATGTGAAACCCGCATGTGGAGCATTCGTTTGTGTGGGATGCTCTACCAGGTTCATTTCAGTCCTAGCCATAGAAAGAGCACTAAGCATAGAGTGTGAAAACTGAGTTTCCTTGAGAGCTGCTTGGAAGCCTGATGGTGTGTGAAATTAGTGAGCCAAATGGAGTTGTTCTCCCACAAGAATCACTCGGCTGATCCTTCTTCAATATGCCCTTCACCAACATGCAGTGTTTCCTTGATTGAATTAGCTCTCACACCAATATTGGCGTCTAGAGCCTTTGCATTGAGGGCTATCTGAAAACGGCTGTGGCGCTGAAGTTGCCTGTGAATGTGGAGTTGGTGGCATGTGAAACCCGCATGTGGAGCATTCGTTTGTGTGGGATGCTCTACCAGGTTCATTCCTAGATAATGCACTCAAAGGGCACTAAGCATAGAGTGTGAAAACTGAGTTTCCTTGAGAGCTGCTTGGAAGCCTGATGGTGTGTGAAGTTAGTGAGCCAAATGGAGTTGTTCTCCCACAAGAACCACTCGGCTGATCCTTCTTCAATATGCCCTTCACCAACATGCAGTGTTTCCTTGATTGAATTAGCTCTCACACCAATATTTGCGTCTAGAGCCTTTGCATTGAGGGCTATCTGAAAACGGCTGTGGCGCTGAAGTTGCCTGTGAATGTGGAGTTGGTGGCATGTGAAACCCGCATGTGGAGCATTCGTTTGTGTGGGATGCTCTACCAGGTTCATTTCAGTCCTAGCCATACAAAGGGCACTAAGCATAGAGTGTGAAAACTGAGTTTCCTTGAGAGCTGCTTGGAAGCCTGATGGTGTGTGAAATTAGTGAGCCAAATGGAGTTGTTCTCCCACAAGAATCACTCGGCTGATCCTTCTTCAATATGCCCTTCACCAACATGCAGTGTTTCCTTGATTGAATTAGCTCTCACACCAATATTTGCGTCTAGAGCCTTTGCATTGAGGGCTATCTGAAAACGGCTGTGTCGCTGAAGTTGCCTGTGAATGTGGAGTTGGTGGCATGTGAAACCCGCATGTGGAGCATTCGTTTGTGTGGGATGCTCTACCAGGTTCATTTCAGTCCTAGCCATAGAAAGAGCACTAAGCATAGAGTGTGAAAACTGAGTTTCCTTGAGAGCTGCTTGGAAGCCTGATGGTGTGTGAAATTAGTGAGCCAAATGGAGTTGTTCTCCCACAAGAATCACTCGGCTGATCCTTCTTCAATATGCCCTTCACCAACATGCAGTGTTTCCTTGATTGAATTAGCTCTCACACCAATATTGGCGTCTAGAGCCTTTGCATTGAGGGCTATCTGAAAACGGCTGTGGCGCTGAAGTTGCCTGTGAATGTGGAGTTGGTGGCATGTGAAACCCGCATGTGGAGCATTCGTTTGTGTGGGATGCTCTACCAGGTGCATTCCTAGATAATGCACTCAAAGGACACTAAGAATAGAGTGTGAAAACTGAGTTTCCTTGAGAGCTGCTTGGAAGCCTGATGGTGTGTGAAGTTAGTGAGCCAAATGGAGTTGTTCTCCCACAAGAACCACTCGGCTGATCCTTCTTCAATACGCCCTTCACCAACATGCAGTGTTTCCTTGATTGAATTAGCTCTCACACCAATATTTGCGTCTAGAGCCTTTGCATTGAGGGCTATCTGAAACCGGTTGTGGCGCTGAAGTTGCCTGTGAATGTGGAGTTGGTGGCATGTGAAACCCGCATGTGGAGCATTCGTTTGTGTGGGATGCTCTACCAGGTTCATTCCTAGATAATGCACTCAAAGGGCACTAAGCATAGAGTGTGAAAACTGAGTTTCCTTGAGAGCTGCTTGGAAGCCTGATGGTGTGTGAAGTTAGTGAGCCAAATGGAGTTGTTCTCCCACAAGAACCACTCGGCTGATCCTTCTTCAATATGCTCTTCACCAACATGCAGTGTTTCCTTGATTGAATTAGCTCTCACACCAATATTTGCGTCTAGAGCCTTTGCATTGAGGGCTATCTGAAAACGGCTGTGGCGCTGAAGTTGCCTGTGAATGTGGAGTTGGTGGCATGTGAAACCCGCATGTGGAGCATTCGTTTGTGTGGGATGCTCTACCAGGTTCATTCCTAGATAATTCACTCAAAGGGCACTAAGCATAGAGTGTGAAAACTGAGTTTCCTTGAGAGCTGCTTCGAAGCCTGATGGTGTGTGAAGTTAGTGAGCCAAATGGAGTTGTTCTCCCACAAGAACCACTCGGCTGATCCTTCTTCAATATGCCCTTCACCAACATGCAGTGTTTGCTTGATTGAATTAGCTCTCACACCAATATTTGCGTCTAGAGCCTTTGCATTGAGGGCTATCTGAAAACGGCTGTGGCGCTGAAGTTGCCTGTGAATGTGGAGTTGATGGCATGTGAAACCCGCATGTGGAGCATTCTTTTGTGTGGGATGTTCTACCAGGTTCATTCCTAGATAATGCACTCAAAGGACACTAAGCATAGAGTGTGAAAACTGAGTTTCCTTGAGAGCTGCTTGGAAGCCTGATGGTGTGTGAAGTTAGTGAGCCAAATGGAGTTGTTCTCCCACAAGAACCACTCGGCTGATCCTTCTTCAATATGCCCTTCACCAACATGCAGTGTTTCCTTGATTGAATTAGCTCTCACACCAATATTTGCGTCTAGAACCTTTGCATTGAGGGCTATCTGAAAACGGCTGTGGCGCTGAAGTTGCCTGTGAATGTGGAGTTGGTGGCATGTGAAACCCGCATGTGGAGCATTCGTTTGTGTGGGATGCTCTGCCAGGTTCATTTCAGTCCTAGCCATACAAAGGGCACTAAGCATAAAGTGTGAAAACTGAGTTTCCTTGAGAGCTGCTTGGAAGCCTGATGGTGTGTGAAGTTAGTGAGCCAAATGGAGTTGTTCTCCCACAAGAACCACTCGGCTGATCCTTCTTCAATATGCCCTTCACCAACATGCAGTGTTTCCTTGATTGAATTAGCTCTCACACCAATATTTGCGTCTAGAGCCTTTGCATTGAGGGCTATCTGAAAACGGCTGTGGCGCTGAAGTTGCCTGTGAATGTGGAGTTGGTGGCATGTGAAACCCACATGTGGAGCATTCGTTTGTGTGGGATGCTCTACCAGGTTCATTACTACATAATGCACTCAAAGGGCACTAAGCATAGAGTGTGAAAACTGAGTTTCCTTGAGAGCTGCTTGGAAGCCTGATGGTGTGTGAAGTTAGTGAGCCAAATGGAGTTGTTCTCCCACAAGAACCACTCGGCTGATCCTTCTTCAATATGCCCTTCACCAACATGCAGTGTTTCCTTGATTGAATTAGCTCTCACACCAATATTTGCGTCTAGAGCCTTTGCATTGAGGGCTATCTGAAAACGGCTGTGGCGCTGAAGTTGCCTGTGAATGTGGAGTTGGTGGCATGTGAAACCCGCATGTGGAGCATTCGTTTGTGTGGGATGCTCTACCAGGTTCATTCCTAGATAATGCACTCAAAGGGCACTAAACATAGAGTGTGAAAACTGAGTTTCCTTGAGAGCTGCTTGGAAGCCTGATGGTGTGTGAAGTTAGTGAGCCAAATGGAGTTGTTCTCCTACAAGAACCACTCGGCTGATCCTTCTTCAATATGCCCTTCACCAACATGCAGTGTTTCCTTGATTGAATTAGCTCTCACACCAATATTTGCGTCTAGAGCCTTTGCATTGAGGGCTATCTGAAAACGGCTGTGGCGCTGAAGTTGCCTGTGAATGTGGAGTTGGTGGCATGTGAAACCCGCATGTGGAGCATTCGTTTGTGTGGGATGCTCTACCAGGTTCATTACTAGATAATGCACTCAAAGGGCACTAAGCATAGAGTGTGAAAACTGAGTTTCCTTGAGAGCTGCTTGGAAGCCTGATGGTGTGTGAAGTTAGTGAGCCAAATGGAGTTGTTCTCCCACAAGAACCACTCGGCTGATCCTTCTTCAATATGCCCTTCACCAACATGCAGTGTTTCCTTGATTGAATTAGCTCTCACACCAGTATTTGCGTCTAGAGCCTTTGCATTGAGGGCTATCTGAAAACGGCTGTGGCGCTGAAGTTGCCTGTGAATGTGGAGTTGGTGGCATGTGAAACCCGCATGTGGAGCATTCGTTTGTGTGGGATGCTCTACCAGGTTCATTCTTAGATAATGCACTCAAAGGGCACTAAACATAGAGTGTGAAAACTGAGTTTCCTTGAGAGCTGCTTGGAAGCCTGATGGTGTGTGAAGTTAGTGAGCCAAATGGAGTTATTCTCCCACAAGAACCACTCGGCTGATCCTTCTTCAATATGCCCTTCACCAACATGCAGTGTTTCCTTGATTGAATTAGCTCTCACACCAATATTTGCGTCTAGAGCCTTTGCATTGAGGGCTATCTGAAAACGGCTGTGGCGCTGAAGTTGCCTGTGAATGTGGAGTTGGTGGCATGTGAAACCCGCATGTGGAGCATTCGTTTGTGTGGGATGCTCTACCAGGTTCATTTCAGTCCTAGCCATACAAAGGGCACTAAGCATAGAGTGTGAAAACTGAGTTTCCTTGAGAGCTGCTTGGAAGCCTGATGGTGTGTGAAGTTAGTGAGCCAAATGGAGTTGTTCTCCCACAAGAACCACTCGGCTGATCCTTCTTCAATATGCCCTTCACCAACATGCAGTGTTTCCTTGATTGAATTAGCTCTCACACCAATATTTGCGTCTAGAGCCTTTACATTGAGGGCTATCTGAAAACGGCTGTGGCGCTGAAGTTGCCTGTCAATGTGGAGTTGGTGGCATGTGAAACCCGCATGTGGAGCATTCGTTTGTGTGGGATGCTCTACCAGGTTCATTTCAGTCCTAGCCATAGAAAGAGCACTAAGCATAGAGTGTGAAAACTGAGTTTCCTTGAGAGCTGCTTGGAAGCCTGATGGTGTGTGAAATTAGTGAGCCAAATGGAGTTGTTCTCCCACAAGAATCACTCGGCTGATCCTTCTTCAATATGCCCTTCACCAACATGCAGTGTTTCCTTGATTGAATTAGCTCTCACACCAATATTGGCGTCTAGAGCCTTTGCATTGAGGGCTATCTGAAAACGGCTGTGGCGCTGAAGTTGCCTGTGAATGTGGAGTTGGTGGCATGTGAAACCCGCATGTGGAGCATTCGTTTGTGTGGGATGCTCTACCAGGTTCATTCCTAGATAATGCACTCAAAGGGCACTAAGCATAGAGTGTGAAAACTGAGTTTCCTTGAGAGCTGCTTGGAAGCCTGATGGTGTGTGAAGTTAGTGAGCCAAATGGAGTTGTTCTCCCACAAGAACCACTCGGCTGATCCTTCTTCAATATGCCCTTCACCAACATGCAGTGTTTCCTTGATTGAATTAGCTCTCACACCAATATTTGCGTCTAGAGCCTTTGCATTGAGGGCTATCTGAAAACGGCTGTGGCGCTGAAGTTGCCTGTGAATGTGGAGTTGGTGGCATGTGAAACCCGCATGTGGAGCATTCGTTTGTGTGGGATGCTCTACCAGGTTCATTTCAGTCCTAGCCATACAAAGGGCACTAAGCATAGAGTGTGAAAACTGAGTTTCCTTGAGAGCTGCTTGGAAGCCTGATGGTGTGTGAAATTAGTGAGCCAAATGGAGTTGTTCTCCCACAAGAATCACTCGGCTGATCCTTCTTCAATATGCCCTTCACCAACATGCAGTGTTTCCTTGATTGAATTAGCTCTCACACCAATATTTGCGTCTAGAGCCTTTGCATTGAGGGCTATCTGAAAACGGCTGTGGCGCTGAAGTTGCCTGTCAATGTGGAGTTGGTGGCATGTGAAACCCGCATGTGGAGCATTCGTTTGTGTGGGATGCTCTACCAGGTTCATTTCAGTCCTAGCCATAGAAAGAGCACTAAGCATAGAGTGTGAAAACTGAGTTTCCTTGAGAGCTGCTTGGAAGCCTGATGGTGTGTGAAATTAGTGAGCCAAATGGAGTTGTTCTCCCACAAGAATCACTCGGCTGATCCTTCTTCAATATGCCCTTCACCAACATGCAGTGTTTCCTTGATTGAATTAGCTCTCACACCAATATTGGCGTCTAGAGCCTTTGCATTGAGGGCTATCTGAAAACGGCTGTGGCGCTGAAGTTGCCTGTGAATGTGGAGTTGGTGGCATGTGAAACCCGCATGTGGAGCATTCGTTTGTGTGGGATGCTCTACCAGGTTCATTCCTAGATAATGCACTCAAAGGGCACTAAACATAGAGTGTGAAAACTGAGTTTCCTTGAGAGCTGCTTGGAAGCCTGATGGTGTGTGAAGTTAGTGAGCCAAATGGAGTTGTTCTCCCACAAGAACCACTCGGCTGATCCTTCTTCAATATGCCCTTCACCAACATGCAGTGTTTCCTTGATTGAATTAGCTCTCACACCAATATTTGCGTCTAGAGCCTTTGCATTGAGGGCTATCTGAAAACGGCTGTGGCGCTGAAGTTGCCTGTGAATGTGGAGTTGGTGGCATGTGAAACCCGCATGTGGAGCATTCGTTTGTGTGGGATGCTCTACCAGGTTCATTTCAGTCCTAGCCATACAAAGGGCACTAAGCATAGAGTGTGAAAACTGAGTTTCCTTGAGAGCTGCTTGGAAGCCTGATGGTGTGTGAAGTTAGTGAGCCAAATGGAGTTGTTCTCCCACAAGAACCACTCGGCTGATCCTTCTTCAATATGCCCTTCACCAACATGCAGTGTTTCCTTGATTGAATTAGCTCTCACACCAATATTTGCGTCTAGATCCTTTGCATTGAGGGCTATCTGAAAACGGCTGTGGCGCTGAAGTTGCCTGTGAATGTGGAGTTGGTGGCATGTGAAACCCGCATGTGGAGCATTCGTTTGTGTGGGATGCTCACCAAGCTTCATTTCAGTCCTAGCCATACAAAGGGCACTAAGCATAGAGTGTGAAAACTGAGTTTCCTTGAGAGCTGCTTGGAAGCCTGATGGTGTGTGAAGTTAGTGAGCCAAATGGAGTTGTTCTCCCACAAGAACCACTCGGCTGATCCTTCTTCAATATGCCCTTCACCAACATGCAGTGTTTCCTTGATTGAATTAGCTCTCACACCAATATTTGCGTCTAGAGCCTTTGCATTGAAGGCTATCTGAAAACGGCTGTGGCTCTGAAGTTGCCTGTGAATGTGGAGTTGGTGGCATGTGAAACCCGCATGTGGAGCATTCGTTTGTGTGGGATGCTCTACCAGGTTCATTCCTAGATAATGCACTCAAAGGGCACTAAGCATAGAGTGTGAAAACTGAGTTTCCTTGAGAGCTGCTTGGAAGCCTGATGGTGTGTGAAGTTAGTGAGCCAAATGGAGTTGTTCTCCCACAAGAACCACTCGGCTGATCCTTCTTCCATATGCCCTTGACCAACATGCAGTGTTTCCTTGATTGAATTAGCTCTCACACCAATATTTGCGTCTAGAGCCTTTGCATTGAGGGCTATCTGAAAACGGCTGTGGCGCTGAAGTTGCCTGTGAATGTGGAGTTGGTGGCATGTTGAACCCGCATGTGGAGCATTCGTTTGTGTGGGATGCTCTACCAGGTTCATTCCTGGATAATGCACTCAAAGGGCACTAAGCATAGAGTGTGAAAACTGAGTTTCCTTGAGAGCTGCTTGGAAGCCTGATGGTGTGTGAAGTTAGTGAGCCAAATGGAGTTGTTCTCCCACAAGAACCACTCGGCTGATCCTTCTTCAATATGCCCTTCACCACCATGCAGTGTTTCCTTGATTGAATTAGCTCTCACACCAATATTTGCGTCTAGAGCCTTTGCATTGAGGGCTATCTGAAAACGGCTGTGGCACTGAAGTTGCCTGTGAATGTGGAGTTGGTGGCATGTGAAACCCGCATGTGGAGCATTCGTTTGTGTGGGATGCTCTACCAGGTTGATTCCTAGGTAATGCACTCAAAGGGCACTAAGCATAGAGTGTGAAAACTGAGTTTCCTTGAGAGCTGCTTGGAAGCCTGATGGTGTGTGAAGTTAGTGAGCCAAATGGAGTTGTTCTCCCACAAGAACCACTCGGCTGATCCTTCTTCAATATGCCCTTCACCAACATGCAGTGTTTCCTTGATTGAATTAGCTCTCACACCAATATTTGCGTCTAGAGCCTTTGCATTGAGGGCTATCTGAAAACGGCTGTGGCGCTGAAGTTGCCTGTGAATGTGGAGTTGGTGGCATGTGAAACCCGCATGTGGAGCATTCGTTTGTGTGGGATGCTCTACCAGGTTCATTCCTAGATAATGCACTCAAAGGGCACTAAGCATAGAGTGTGAAAACTGAGTTTCCTTGAGAGCTGCTTGGAAGCCTGATGGTGTGTGAAGTTAGTGAGCCAAATGGAGTTGTTCTCCCACAAGAACCACTCGGCTGATCCTTCTTCAATATGCCCTTCACCAACATGCAGTGTTTCCTTGATTGAATTAGCTCTCACACCAATATTTGCGTCTAGAGCCTTTGCATTGAGGGCTATCTGAAAACGACTGTGGCGCTGAAGTTGCCTGTGAATGTGGAGTTGGTGGCATGTGAAACCCGCATGTGGAGCATTCGTTTGTGTGGGATGCTCTACCAGGTTCATTTCAGTCCTAGCCATAGAAAGAGCACTAAGCATAGAGTGTGAAAACTGAGTTTCCTTGAGAGCTGCTTGGAAGCCTGATGGTGTGTGAAATTAGTGAGCCAAATGGAGTTGTTCTCCCACAAGAATCACTCGGCTGATCCTTCTTCAATATGCCCTTCACCAACATGCAGTGTTTCCTTGATTGAATTAGCTCTCACACCAATTTTGGCGTCTAGAGCCTTTGCATTGAGGGCTATCTGAAAACGGCTGTGGCGCTGAAGTTGCCTGTGAATGTGGAGTTGGTGGCATGTGAAACCCGCATGTGGAGCATTCGTTTGTGTGGGATGCTCTACCAGGTTCATTCCTAGATAATGCACTCAAAGGGCACTAAGCATAGAGTGTGAAAACTGAGTTTCCTTGAGAGCTGCTTGGAAGCCTGATGGTGTGTGAAGTTAGTGAGCCAAATGGAGTTGTTCTCCCACAAGAACCACTCGGCTGATCCTTCTTCAATATGCCCTTCACCAACATGCAGTGTTTCCTTGATTGAATTAGCTCTCACACCAATATTTGCGTCTAGAGCCTTTGCATTGAGGGCTATCTGAAAACGGCTGTGGCGCTGAAGTTGCCTGTGAATGTGGAGTTGGTGGCATGTGAAACCCGCATGTGGAGCATTCGTTTGTGTGGGATGCTCTACCAGGTTCATTTCAGTCCTAGCCATACAAAGGGCACTAAGCATAGAGTGTGAAAACTGAGTTTCCTTGAGAGCTGCTTGGAAGCCTGATGGTGTGTGAAATTAGTGAGCCAAATGGAGTTGTTCTCCCACAAGAATCACTCGGCTGATCCTTCTTCAATATGCCCTTCACCAACATGCAGTGTTTCCTTGATTGAATTAGCTCTCACACCAATATTTGCGTCTAGAGCCTTTGCATTGAGGGCTATCTGAAAACGGCTGTGGCGCTGAAGTTGCCTGTCAATGTGGAGTTGGTGGCATGTGAAACCCGCATGTGGAGCATTCGTTTGTGTGGGATGCTCTACCAGGTTCATTTCAGTCCTAGCCATAGAAAGAGTACTAAGCATAGAGTGTGAAAACTGAGTTTCCTTGAGAGCTGCTTGGAAGCCTGATGGTGTGTGAAATTAGTGAGCCAAATGGAGTTGTTCTCCCACAAGAATCACTCGGCTGATCCTTCTTCAATATGCCCTTCACCAACATGCAGTGTTTCCTTGATTGAATTAGCTCTCACACCAATATTGGCGTCTAGAGCCTTTGCATTGAGGGCTATCTGAAAACGGCTGTGGCGCTGAAGTTGCCTGTGAATGTGGAGTTGGTGGCATGTGAAACCCGCATGTGGAGCATTCGTTTGTGTGGGATGCTCTACCAGGTTCATTCCTAGATAATGCACTCAAAGGGCACTAAACATAGAGTGTGAAAACTGAGTTTCCTTGAGAGCTGCTTGGAAGCCTGATGGTGTGTGAAGTTAGTGAGCCAAATGGAGTTGTTCTCCCACAAGAACCACTCGGCTGATCCTTCTTCAATATGCCCTTCACCAACATGCAGTGTTTCCTTGATTGAATTAGCTCTCACACCAATATTTGCGTCTAGAGCCTTTGCATTGAGGGCTATCTGAAAACGGCTGTGGCGCTGAAGTTGCCTGTGAATGTGGAGTTGGTGGCATGTGAAACCCGCATGTGGAGCATTCGTTTGTGTGGGATGCTCTACCAGGTTCATTTCAGTCCTAGCCATACAAAGGGCACTAAGCATAGAGTGTGAAAACTGAGTTTCCTTGAGAGCTGCTTGGAAGCCTGATGGTGTGTGAAGTTAGTGAGCCAAATGGAGTTGTTCTCCCACAAGAACCACTCGGCTGATCCTTCTTCAATATGCCCTTGACCAACATGCAGTGTTTCCTTGATTGAATTAGCTCTCACACCAATATTTGCGTCTAGAGCCTTTGCATTGAGGGCTATCTGAAAACGGCTGTGGCGCTGAAGTTGCCAGTGAATGTGGAGTTGGTGGCATGTGAAACCCACATGTGGAGCATTCGTTTGTGTGGGATGCTCTACCAGGTTCATTACTACATAATGCACTCAAAGGGCACTAAGCATAGAGTGTGAAAACTGAGTTTCCTTGAGAGCTGCTTGGAAGCCTGATGGTGTGTGAAGTTAGTGAGCCAAATGGAGTTGTTCTCCCACAAGAACCACTCGGCTGATCCTTCTTCAATATGCCCTTCACCAACATGCAGTGTTTCCTTGATTGAATTAGCTCTCACACCAATATTTGCGTCTAGAGCCTTTGCATTGAGGGCTATCTGAAAACGGCTGTGGCGCTGAAGTTGCCTGTGAATGTGGAGTTGGTGGCATGTGAAACCCGCATGTGGAGCATTCGTTTGTGTGGGATGCTCTACCAGGTTCATTCCTAGATAATGCACTCAAAGGGCACTAAACATAGAGTGTGAAAACTGAGTTTCCTTGAGAGCTGCTTGGAAGCCTGATGGTGTGTGAAGTTAGTGAGCCAAATGGAGTTGTTCTCCCACAAGAACCACTCGGCTGATCCTTCTTCAATATGCCTTTCACCAACATGCAGTGTTTCCTTGATTGAATTAGCTCTCACACCAATATTTGCGTCTAGAGCCTTTGCATTGAGGGCTATCTGAAAACGGCTGTGGCGCTGAAGTTGCCTGTGAATGTGGAGTTGGTGGCATGTGAAACCCGCATGTGGAGCATTCGTTTGTGTGGGATGCTCTACCAGGTTCATTTCAGTCCTAGCCATACAAAGGGCACTAAGCATAGAGTGTGAAAACTGAGTTTCCTTGAGAGCTGCTTGGAAGCCTGATGGTGTGTGAAGTTAGTGAGCCAAATGGAGTTGTTCTCCCACAAGAACCACTCGGCTGATCCTTCTTCAATATGCCCTTCACCAACATGCAGTGTTTCCTTGATTGAATTAGCTCTCACACCAATATTTGCGTCTAGAGCCTTTGCATTGAGGGCTATCTGAAAACGGCTGTGGCGCTGAAGTTGCCTGTGAATGTGGAGTTGGTGGCATGTGAAACCCGCATGTGGAGCATTCGTTTGTGTGGGATGCTGACCAAGCTTCATTTCAGTCCTAGGCACACAAAGAGCACTAAGCATAGAGTGTGAAAACTGAGTTTCCTTGAGAGCTGCTTGGAAGCCTGATGGTGTGTGAAGTTAGTGAGCCAAATGGAGTTGTTCTCCCACAAGAACCACTCGGCTGATCCTTCTTCAATATGCCCTTCACCAACATGCAGTGTTTCCTTGATTGAATTAGCTCTCACACCAATATTTGCGTCTAGAGCCTTTGCATTGAGGGCTATCTGAAAACGGCTGTGGCGCTGAAGTTGCCTGTGAATGTGGAGTTGGTGGCATGTGAAACCCGCATGTGGAGCATTCGTTTGTGTGGGATGCTCTACCAGGTTCATTCCTAGATAATGCACTCAAAGGGCACTAAGCATAGAGTGTGAAAACTGAGTTTCCTTGAGAGCTGCTTGGAAGCCTGATGGTGTGTGAAGTTAGTGAGCCAAATGGAGTTGTTCTCCCACAAGAACCACTCGGCTGATCCTTCTTCAATATGCCCTTGACCAACATGCAGTGTTTCCTTGATTGAATTAGCTCTCACACCAATATTTGCGTCTAGAGCCTTTGCATTGAGGGCTATCTGAAAACGGCTGTGGCGCTGAAGTTGCCTGTGAATGTGGAGTTGGTGGCATGTGAAACCCGCATGTGGAGCATTCGTTTGTGTGGGATGCTCTACCAGGTTCATTTCAGTCCTAGCCATACAAAGGGCACTAAGCATAGAGTGTGAAAACTGAGTTTCCTTGGGAGCTGCTTGGAAGCCTGATGGTGTGTGAAATTAGTGAGCCAAATGGAGTTGTTCTCCCACAAGAACCACTCGGCTGATCCTTCTTCAATATGCCCTTCACCAACATGCAGTGTTTCCTTGATTGAATTAGCTCTCACACCAATATTTGCGTCTAGAGCCTTTGCATTGAGGGCTATCTGAAAACGGCTGTGGCGCTGAAGTTGCCTGTGAATGTGGAGTTGGTGGCATGTGAAACCCGCATGTGGAGCATTCGTTTGTGTGGGATGCTCTACCAGGTTCATTTCAGTCCTAGCCATAGAAAGAGCACTAAGCATAGAGTGTGAAAACTGAGTTTCCTTGAGAGCTGCTTGGAAGCCTGATGGTGTGTGAAATTAATGAGCCAAATGGAGTTGTTCTCCCACAAGAATCACTCGGCTGATCCTTCTTCAATATGCCCTTCACCAACATGCAGTGTTTCCTTGATTGAATTAGCTCTCACACCAATATTGGCGTCTAGAGCCTTTGCATTGAGGGCTATCTGAAAACGGCTGTGGCGCTGAAGTTGCCTGTGAATGTGGAGTTGGTGGCATGTGAAACCCGCATGTGGAGCATTCGTTTGTGTGGGATGCTCTACCAGGTTCATTCCTAGATAATGCACTCAAAGGGCACTAAACATAGAGTGTGAAAACTGAGTTTCCTTGAGAGCTGCTTGGAAGCCTGATGGTGTGTGAAGTTAGTGAGCCAAATGGAGTTGTTCTCCCACAAGAACCACTCGGCTGATCCTTCTTCAATATGCCCTTCACCAACATGCAGTGTTTCCTTGATTGAATTAGCTCTCACACCAATATTTGCGTCTAGAGCCTTTGCATTGAGGGCTATCTGAAAACGGCTGTGGCGCTGAAGTTGCCTGTGAATGTGGAGTTGGTGGCATGTGAAACCCGCATGTGGAGCATTCGTTTGTGTGGGATGCTCTACCAGGTTCATTTAAGTCCTAGCCATACAAAGGGCACTAAGCATAGAGTGTGAAAACTGAGTTTCCTTGAGAGCTGCTTGGAAGCCTGATGGTGTGTGAAGTTAGTGAGCCAAATGGAGTTGTTCTCCCACAAGAACCACTCGGCTGATCCTTCTTCAATATGCCCTTCACCAACATGCAGTGTTTCCTTGATTGAATTAGCTCTCACACCAATATTTGCGTCTAGAGCTTTTGCATTGAAGGCTATCTGAAAACGGCTGTGACGCTGAAGTTGCCTGTGAATGTGGAGTTGGTGGCATGTGAAACCCACATGTGGAGCATTCGTTTGTGTGGGATGCTCTACCAGGTTCATTACTACATAATGCACTCAAAGGGCACTAAGCATAGAGTGTGAAAACTGAGTTTCCTTGAGAGCTGCTTGGAAGCCTGATGGTGTGTGAAGTTAGTGAGCCAAATGGAGTTGTTCTCCCACAAGAACCACTCGGCTGATCCTTCTTCAATATGCCCTTCACCAACATGCAGTGTTTCCTTGATTGAATTAGCTCTCACACCAATATTTGCGTCTAGAGCCTTTGCATTGAGGGCTATCTGAAAACGGCTGTGGCGCTGAAGTTGCCTGTGAATGTGGAGTTGGTGGCATGTGAAACCCGCATGTGGAGCATTCGTTTGTGTGGGATGCTCTACCAGGTTCATTCCTAGATAATGCACTCAAAGGGCACTAAACATAGAGTGTGAAAACTGAGTTTCCTTGAGAGCTGCTTGGAAGCCTGATGGTGTGTGAAGTTAGTGAGCCAAATGGAGTTGTTCTCCCACAAGAACCACTCGGCTGATCCTTCTTCAATATGCCCTTCACCACCATGCAGTGTTTCCTTGATTGAATTAGCTCTCACACCAATATTTGCGTCTAGAGCCTTTGCATTGAGGGCTATCTGAAAACGGCTGTGGCGCTGAAGTTGCCTGTGAATGTGGAGTTGGTGGCATGTGAAACCCGCATGTGGAGCATTCGTTTGTGTGGGATGCTCTACCAGGTTCTTTTCAGTCCTAGCCATACAAAGGGCACTAAGCATAGAGTGTGAAAACTGAGTTTCCTTGAGAGCTGCTTGGAAGCCTGATGGTGTGTGAAGTTAGTGAACCAAATGGAGTTGTTCTCCCACAAGAACCACTCGGCTGATCCTTCTTCAATATGCCCTTCACCAACATGCAGTGTTTCCTTGATTGAATTAGCTCTCACACCAATATTTGCGTCTAGAGCCTTTGCATTGAGGGCTATCTGAAAACGGCTGTGGCGCTGAAGTTGCCTGTGAATGTGGAGTTGGTGGCATGTGAAACCCGCATGTGGAGCATTCGTTTGTGTGGGATGCTGACCAAGCTTCATTTCAGTCCTAGGCACACAAAGAGCACTAAGCATAGAGTGTGAAAACTGAGTTTCCTTGAGAGCTGCTTGGAAGCCTGATGGTGTGTGAAGTTAGTGAGCCAAATGGAGTTGTTCTCCCACAAGAACCACTCGGCTGATCCTTCTTCAATATGCCCTTCACCAACATGCAGTGTTTCCTTGATTGAATTAGCTCTCACACCAATATTTGCGTCTAGAGCCTTTGCATTGAGGGCTATCTGAAAACGGCTGTGGCGCTGAAGTTGCCTGTGAATGTGGAGTTGGTGGCATGTGAAACCCGCATGTGGAGCATTCGTTTGTGTGGGATGCTCTACCAGGTTCATTTCAGTCCTAGCCATAGAAAGAGCACTAAGCATAGAGTGTGAAAACTGAGTTTCCTTGAGAGCTGCTTGGAAGCCTGATGGTGTGTGAAATTAGTGAGCCAAATGGAGTTGTTCTCCCACAAGAATCACTCGGCTGATCCTTCTTCAATATGCCCTTCACCAACATGCAGTGTTTCCTTGATTGAATTAGCTCTCACACCAATATTTGCGTCTAGAGCCTTTGCATTGAGGGCTATCTGAAAACGGCTGTGGCGCTGAAGTTGCCTGTGAATGTGGAGTTGGTGGCATGTGAAACCCGCATGTGGAGCATTCGTTTGTGTGGGATGCTCTACCAGGTTCATTCCTAGATAATGCACTCAAAGGGCACTAAGCATAGAGTGTGAAAACTGAGTTTCCTTGAGAGCTGCTTGGAAGCCTGATGGTGTGTGAAGTTAGTGAGCCAAATGGAGTTGTTCTCCCACAAGAACCACTCGGCTGATCCTTCTTCAATATGCCCTTCACCAACATGCAGTGTTTCCTTGATTGAATTAGCTCTCACACCAATATTTGCGTCTAGAGCCTTTGCATTGAGGGCTATCTGAAAACGGCTGTGGCGCTGAAGTTGCCTGTGAATGTGGAGTTGGTGGCATGTGAAACCCGCATGTGGAGCATTCGTTTGTGTGGGATGCTCTACCAGGTTCATTTCAGTCCTAGCCATACAAAGGGCACTAAGCATAGAGTGTGAAAACTGAGTTTCCTTGAGAGCTGCTTGGAAGCCTGATGGTGTGTGAAATTAGTGAGCCAAATGGAGTTGTTCTCCCACAAGAATCACTCGGCTGATCCTTCTTCAATATGCCCTTCACCAACATGCAGTGTTTCCTTGATTGAATTAGCTCTCACACCAATATTTGCGTCTAGAGCCTTTGCATTGAGGGCTATCTGAAAACGGCTGTGGCGCTGAAGTTGCCTGTGAATGTGGAGTTGGTGGCATGTGAAACCCGCATGTGGAGCATTCGTTTGTGTGGGATGCTCTACCAGGTTCATTCCTAGATAATGCACTCAAAGGGCACTAAGCATAGAGTGTGAAAACTGAGTTTCCTTGAGAGCTGCTTGGAAGCCTGATGGTGTGTGAAGTTAGTGAGCCAAATGGAGTTGTTCTCCCACAAGAACCACTCGGCTGATCCTTCTTCAATATGCCCTTCACCAACATGCAGTGTTTCCTTGATTGAATTAGCTCTCACACCAATATTTGCGTCTAGAGCCTTTGCATTGAGGGCTATCTGAAAACGGCTGTGGCGCTGAAGTTGCCTGTGAATGTGGAGGTGGTGGCATGTGAAACCCGCATGTGGAGCATTCGTTTGTGTGGGATGCTCTACCAGGTTCATTCCTAGATAATGCACTCAAAGGGCACTAAACATAGAGTGTGAAAACTGAGTTTCCTTGAGAGCTGCTTGGAAGCCTGATGGTGTGTGAAGTTAGTGAGCCAAATGGAGTTGTTCTCCCACAAGAACCACTCGGCTGATCCTTCTTCAATATGCCCTTGACCAACATGCAGTGTTTCCTTGATTGAATTAGCTCTCACACCAATATTTGCGTCTAGAGCCTTTGCATTGAGGGCTATCTGAAAACGGCTGTGGCGCTGAAGTTGCCTGTGAATGTGGAGTTGGTGGCATGTGAAACCCGCATGTGGAGCATTCGTTTGTGTGGGATGCTGACCAAGCTTCATTTCAGTCCTAGGCACACAAAGAGCACTAAGCATAGAGTGTGAAAACTGAGTTTCCTTGAGAGCTGCTTGGAAGCCTGATGGTGTGTGAAGTTAGTGAGCCAAATGGAGTTGTTCTCCCACAAGAACCACTCGGCTGATCCTTCTTCAATATGCCCTTCACCAACATGCAGTGTTTCCTTGATTGAATTAGCTCTCACACCAATATTTGCGTCTAGAGCCTTTGCATTGAGGGCTATCTGAAAACGGGTGTGGCGCTGAAGTTGCCTGTGAATGTGGAGTTGGTGGCATGTGAAACCCGCATGTGGAGCATTCGTTTGTGTGGGATGCTCACCAAGCTTCATTTCAGTCCTAGGCACACAAAGAGCACTAAGCATAGAGTGTGAAAACTGAGTTTCCTTGAGAGCTGCTTGGAAGCCTGATGGTGTGTGAAGTTAGTGAGCCAAATGGAGTTGTTCTCCCACAAGAACCACTCGGCTGATCCTTCTTCAATATGCCCTTCACCAACATGCAGTGTTTCCTTGATTGAATTAGCTCTCACACCAATATTTGCGTCTAGAGCCTTTGCATTGAGGGCTATCTGAAAACGGCTGTGGCGCTGAAGTTGCCTGTGAATGTGGAGTTGGTGGCATGTGAAACCCGCATGTGGAGCATTCGTTTGTGTGGGATGCTCTACCAGGTTCATTTCAGTCCTAGCCATACAAAGGGCACTAAGCATAGAGTGTGAAAACTGAGTTTCCTTGAGAGCTGCTTGGAAGCCTGATGGTGTGTGAAATTAGTGAGCCAAATGGAGTTGTTCTCCCACAAGAATCAATCGGCTGATCCTTCTTCAATATGCCCTTCACCAACATGCAGTGTTTCCTTGATTGAATTAGCTCTCACACCAATATTGGCGTCTAGAGCCTTTGCATTGAGGGCTATCTGAAAACGGCTGTGGCGCTGAAGTTGCCTGTGAATGTGGAGTTGGTGGCATGTGAAACCCGCATGTGGAGCATTCGTTTGTGTGGGATGCTCTACCAGGTTCATTCCTAGATAATGCACTCAAAGGGCACTAAGCATAGAGTGTGGAACCTGAGTTTCCTTGAGAGCTGCTTGGAAGCCTGATGGTGTGTGAAGTTAGTGAGCCAAATGGAGTTGTTTTCCCACAAGAACCACTCGGCTGATCCTTCTTCAATATGCCCTTCACCAACATGCAGTGTTTCCTTGATTGAATTAGCTCTCACACCAATATTTGCGTCTAGAGCCTTTGCATTGAGGGCTATCTGAAAACGGCTGTGGCGCTGAAGTTGCCTGTGAATGTGGAGTTGGTGGCATGTGAAACCCGCATGTGGAGCATTCGTTTGTGTGGGATGCTCTACCAGGTTCATTCCTAGATAATGCACTCAAAGGACACTAAGCATAGAGTGTGAAAACTGAGTTTCCTTGAGAGCTGCTTGGAAGCCTGATGGTGTGTGAAGTTAGTGAGCCAAATGGAGTTGTTCTCCCACAAGAACCACTCGGCTGATACTTCTTCAATACGCCCTTCACCAACATGCAGTGTTTCCTTGATTGAATTAGCTCTCACACCAATATTTGCGTCTAGAGCCTTTGCATTGAGGGCTATCTGAAAACGGCTGTGGCGCTGAAGTTGCCTGTGAATGTGGAGTTGGTGGCATGTGAAACCCGCATGTGGAGCATTCGTTTGTGTGGGATGCTCTACCAGGTTCATTCCTAGATAATGCACTCAAAGGGCACTAAGCATAGAGTGTGAAAACTGAGTTTCCTTGAGAGCTGCTTGGAAGCCTGATGGTGTGTGAAGTTAGTGAGCCAAATGGAGTTGTTCTCCCACAAGAACCACTCGGCAGATCCTTCTTCAATATGCCCTTCACCAACATGCAGTGTTTCCTTGATTGAATTAGCTCTCACACCAATATTTGCGTCTAGAGCCTTTGCATTGAGGGCTATCTGAAAACGGCTGTGGCGCTGAAGTTGCCTGTGAATGTGGAGTTGGTGGCATGTGAAACCCGCATGTGGAGCATTCGTTTGTGTGGGATGCTCTACCAGGTTCATTCCTAGATAATGCACTCAAAGGGCACTAAACATAGAGTGTGAAAACTGAGTTTCCTTGAGAGCTGCTTGGAAGCCTGATGGTGTGTGAAGTTAGTGAGCCAAATGGAGTTGTTCTCCCACAAGAACCACTCGGCTGATCCTTCTTCAATATGCCCTTCACCAACATGCAGTGTTTCCTTGATTGAATTAGCTCTCACACCAATATTTGCGTCTAGAGCCTTTGCATTGAGGGCTATCTGAAAACGGCTGTGGCGCTGAAGTTGCCTGTGAATGTGGAGGTGGTGGCATGTGAAACCCACATGTGGAGCATTCGTTTCTGTGGGATGCTCTACCAGGTTCATTCCTAGATAATGCACTCAAAGGGCACTAAGCATAGAGTGTGAAAACTGAGTTTCCTTGAGAGCTGCTTGGAAGCCTGATGGTGTGTGAAGTTAGTGAGCCAAATGGAGTTGTTCTCCCACAAGAACCACTCGGCTGATCCTTCTTCAATATGCCCTTGACCAACATGCAGTGTTTCCTTGATTGAATTAGCTCTCACACCAATATTTGCGTCTAGAGCCTTTGCATTGAGGGCTATCTGAAACAGGCTGTGGCGATGAAGTTGCCTGTGAATGTGGAGTTGGTGGCATGTGAAACCCGCATGTGGAGCATTCGTTTGTGTGGGATGCTCTACCAGGTTCATTTCAGTCCTAGCCATACAAAGGGCACTAAGCATAGAGTGTGAAAACTGAGTTTCCTTGAGAGCTGCTTGGAAGCCTGATGGTGTGTGAAATTAGTGAGCCAAATGGAGTTGTTCTCCCACAAGAATCAATCGGCTGATCCTTCTTCAATATGCCCTTCACCAACATGCAGTGTTTCCTTGATTGAATTAGCTCTCACACCAATATTTGCGTCTAGAGCCTTTGCATTGAGGGCTATCTGAAAACGGCTGTGGCGCTGAAGTTGCCTGTGAATGTGGAGTTGGTGGCATGTGAAACCCGCATGTGGAGCATTCCTTTGTGTGGGATGCTCTACCAGGTTCATTCCTAGATAATGCACTCAAAGGACACTAAGCATAGAGTGTGAAAACTGAGTTTCCTTGAGAGCTGCTTGGAAGCCTGATGGTGTGTGAAGTTAGTGAGCCAAATGGAGTTGTTCTCCCACAAGAACCACTCGGCTGATCCTTCTTCAATACGCCCTTCACCAACATGCAGTGTTTCCTTGATTGAATTAGCTCTCACACCAATATTTGCGTCTAGAGCCTTTGCATTGAGGGCTATCTGAAAACGGCTGTGGCGCTGAAGTTGCCTGTGAATGTGGAGTTGGTGGCATGTGAAACCCGCATGTGGAGCATTCGTTTGTGTGGGATGCTCTACCAGGTTCATTCCTAGATAATGCACTCAAAGGACACTAAGCATAGAGTGTGAAAACTGAGTTTCCTTGAGAGCTGCTTGGAAGCCTGATGGTGTGTGAAGTTAGTGAGCCAAATGGAGTTGTTCTCCCACAAGAACCACTCGGCTGATCCTTCTTCAATATGCCCTTCACCAACATGCAGTGTTTCCTTGATTGAATTAGCTCTCACACCAATATTTGCGTCTAGAGCCTTTGCATTGAGGGCTATCTGAAAACGGCTGTGGCGCTGAAGTTGCCTGTGAATGTGGAGTTGGTGGCATGTGAAACCCGCATGTGGAGCATTCGTTTGTGTGGGATGCTCTACCAGGTTCATTTAAGTCCTAGCCATACAAAGGGCACTAAGCATAGAGTGTGAAAACTGAGTTTCCTTGAGAGCTGCTTGGAAGCCTGATGGTGTGTGAAGTTAGTGAGCCAAATGGAGTTGTTCTCCCACAAGAACCACTCGGCTGATCCTTCTTCAATATGCCCTTCACCAACATGCAGTGTTTCCTTGATTGAATTAGCTCTCACACCAATATTTGCGTCTAGAGCTTTTGCATTGAAGGCTATCTGAAAACGGCTGTGACGCTGAAGTTGCCTGTGAATGTGGAGTTGGTGGCATGTGAAACCCACATGTGGAGCATTCGTTTGTGTGGGATGCTCTACCAGGTTCATTACTACATAATGCACTCAAAGGGCACTAAGCATAGAGTGTGAAAACTGAGTTTCCTTGAGAGCTGCTTGGAAGCCTGATGGTGTGTGAAGTTAGTGAGCCAAATGGAGTTGTTCTCCCACAAGAACCACTCGGCTGATCCTTCTTCAATATGCCCTTCACCAACATGCAGTGTTTCCTTGATTGAATTAGCTCTCACACCAATATTTGCGTCTAGAGCCTTTGCATTGAGGGCTATCTGAAAACGGCTGTGGCGCTGAAGTTGCCTGTGAATGTGGAGTTGGTGGCATGTGAAACCCGCATGTGGAGCATTCGTTTGTGTGGGATGCTCTACCAGGTTCATTCCTAGATAATGCACTCAAAGGGCACTAAACATAGAGTGTGAAAACTGAGTTTCCTTGAGAGCTGCTTGGAAGCCTGATGGTGTGTGAAGTTAGTGAGCCAAATGGAGTTGTTCTCCCACAAGAACCACTCGGCTGATCCTTCTTCAATATGCCCTTCACCACCATGCAGTGTTTCCTTGATTGAATTAGCTCTCACACCAATATTTGCGTCTAGAGCCTTTGCATTGAGGGCTATCTGAAAACGGCTGTGGCGCTGAAGTTGCCTGTGAATGTGGAGTTGGTGGCATGTGAAACCCGCATGTGGAGCATTCGTTTGTGTGGGATGCTCTACCAGGTTCTTTTCAGTCCTAGCCATACAAAGGGCACTAAGCATAGAGTGTGAAAACTGAGTTTCCTTGAGAGCTGCTTGGAAGCCTGATGGTGTGTGAAGTTAGTGAACCAAATGGAGTTGTTCTCCCACAAGAACCACTCGGCTGATCCTTCTTCAATATGCCCTTCACCAACATGCAGTGTTTCCTTGATTGAATTAGCTCTCACACCAATATTTGCGTCTAGAGCCTTTGCATTGAGGGCTATCTGAAAACGGCTGTGGCGCTGAAGTTGCCTGTGAATGTGGAGTTGGTGGCATGTGAAACCCGCATGTGGAGCATTCGTTTGTGTGGGATGCTGACCAAGCTTCATTTCAGTCCTAGGCACACAAAGAGCACTAAGCATAGAGTGTGAAAACTGAGTTTCCTTGAGAGCTGCTTGGAAGCCTGATGGTGTGTGAAGTTAGTGAGCCAAATGGAGTTGTTCTCCCACAAGAACCACTCGGCTGATCCTTCTTCAATATGCCCTTCACCAACATGCAGTGTTTCCTTGATTGAATTAGCTCTCACACCAATATTTGCGTCTAGAGCCTTTGCATTGAGGGCTATCTGAAAACGGCTGTGGCGCTGAAGTTGCCTGTGAATGTGGAGTTGGTGGCATGTGAAACCCGCATGTGGAGCATTCGTTTGTGTGGGATGCTCTACCAGGTTCATTTCAGTCCTAGCCATAGAAAGAGCACTAAGCATAGAGTGTGAAAACTGAGTTTCCTTGAGAGCTGCTTGGAAGCCTGATGGTGTGTGAAGTTAGTGAGCCAAATGGAGTTGTTCTCCCACAAGAATCACTCGGCTGATCCTTCTTCAATATGCCCTTCACCAACATGCAGTGTTTCCTTGATTGAATTAGCTCTCACACCAATATTTGCGTCTAGAGCCTTTGCATTGAGGGCTATCTGAAAACGGCTGTGGCGCTGAAGTTGCCTGTGAATGTGGAGTTGGTGGCATGTGAAACCCGCATGTGGAGCATTCGTTTGTGTGGGATGCTCTACCAGGTTCATTCCTAGATAATGCACTCAAAGGGCACTAAGCATAGAGTGTGAAAACTGAGTTTCCTTGAGAGCTGCTTGGAAGCCTGATGGTGTGTGAAGTTAGTGAGCCAAATGGAGTTGTTCTCCCACAAGAACCACTCGGCTGATCCTTCTTCAATATGCCCTTCACCAACATGCAGTGTTTCCTTGATTGAATTAGCTCTCACACCAATATTTGCGTCTAGAGCCTTTGCATTGAGGGCTATCTGAAAACGGCTGTGGCGCTGAAGTTGCCTGTGAATGTGGAGTTGGTGGCATGTGAAACCCGCATGTGGAGCATTCGTTTGTGTGGGATGCTCTACCAGGTTCATTTCAGTCCTAGCCATACAAAGGGCACTAAGCATAGAGTGTGAAAACTGAGTTTCCTTGAGAGCTGCTTGGAAGCCTGATGGTGTGTGAAATTAGTGAGCCAAATGGAGTTGTTCTCCCACAAGAATCACTCGGCTGATCCTTCTTCAATATGCCCTTCACCAACATGCAGTGTTTCCTTGATTGAATTAGCTCTCACACCAATATTTGCGTCTAGAGCCTTTGCATTGAGGGCTATCTGAAAACGGCTGTGGCGCTGAAGTTGCCTGTGAATGTGGAGTTGGTGGCATGTGAAACCCGCATGTGGAGCATTCGTTTCTGTGGGATGCTCTACCAGGTTCATTCCTAGATAATGCACTCAAAGGGCACTAAGCATAGAGTGTGAAAACTGAGTTTCCTTGAGAGCTGCTTGGAAGCCTGATGGTGTGTGAAGTTAGTGAGCCAAATGGAGTTGTTCTCCCACAAGAACCACTCGGCTGATCCTTCTTCAATATGCCCTTCACCAACATGCAGTGTTTCCTTGATTGAATTAGCTCTCACACCAATATTTGCGTCTAGAGCCTTTGCATTGAGGGCTATCTGAAAACGGCTGTGGCGCTGAAGTTGCCTGTGAATGTGGAGGTGGTGGCATGTGAAACCCGCATGTGGAGCATTCGTTTGTGTGGGATGCTCTACCAGGTTCATTCCTAGATAATGCACTCAAAGGGCACTAAACATAGAGTGTGAAAACTGAGTTTCCTTGAGAGCTGCTTGGAAGCCTGATGGTGTGTGAAGTTAGTGAGCCAAATGGAGTTGTTCTCCCACAAGAACCACTCGGCTGATCCTTCTTCAATATGCCCTTGACCAACATGCAGTGTTTCCTTGATTGAATTAGCTCTCACACCAATATTTGCGTCTAGAGCCTTTGCATTGAGGGCTATCTGAAAACGGCTGTGGCGCTGAAGTTGCCTGTGAATGTGGAGTTGGTGGCATGTGAAACCCGCATGTGGAGCATTCGTTTGTGTGGGATGCTGACCAAGCTTCATTTCAGTCCTAGGCACACAAAGAGCACTAAGCATAGAGTGTGAAAACTGAGTTTCCTTGAGAGCTGCTTGGAAGCCTGATGGTGTGTGAAGTTAGTGAGCCAAATGGAGTTGTTCTCCCACAAGAACCACTCGGCTGATCCTTCTTCAATATGCCCTTCACCAACATGCAGTGTTTCCTTGATTGAATTAGCTCTCACACCAATATTTGCGTCTAGAGCCTTTGCATTGAGGGCTATCTGAAAACGGGTGTGGCGCTGAAGTTGCCTGTGAATGTGGAGTTGGTGGCATGTGAAACCCGCATGTGGAGCATTCGTTTGTGTGGGATGCTCACCAAGCTTCATTTCAGTCCTAGGCACACAAAGAGCACTAAGCATAGAGTGTGAAAACTGAGTTTCCTTGAGAGCTGCTTGGAAGCCTGATGGTGTGTGAAGTTAGTGAGCCAAATGGAGTTGTTCTCCCACAAGAACCACTCGGCTGATCCTTCTTCAATATGCCCTTCACCAACATGCAGTGTTTCCTTGATTGAATTAGCTCTCACACCAATATTTGCGTCTAGAGCCTTTGCATTGAGGGCTATCTGAAAACGGCTGTGGCGCTGAAGTTGCCTGTGAATGTGGAGTTGGTGGCATGTGAAACCCGCATGTGGAGCATTCGTTTGTGTGGGATGCTCTACCAGGTTCATTTCAGTCCTAGCCATACAAAGGGCACTAAGCATAGAGTGTGAAAACTGAGTTTCCTTGAGAGCTGCTTGGAAGCCTGATGGTGTGTGAAATTAGTGAGCCAAATGGAGTTGTTCTCCCACAAGAATCAATCGGCTGATCCTTCTTCAATATGCCCTTCACCAACATGCAGTGTTTCCTTGATTGAATTAGCTCTCACACCAATATTTGCGTCTAGAGCCTTTGCATTGAGGGCTATCTGAAAACGGCTGTGGCGCTGAAGTTGCCTGTGAATGTGGAGTTGGTGGCATGTGAAACCCGCATGTGGAGCATTCGTTTGTGTGGGATGCTCTACCAGGTTCATTCCTAGATAATGCACTCAAAGGGCACTAAGCATAGAGTGTGGAACCTGAGTTTCCTTGAGAGCTGCTTGGAAGCCTGATGGTGTGTGAAGTTAGTGAGCCAAATGGAGTTGTTTTCCCACAAGAACCACTCGGCTGATCCTTCTTCAATATGCCCTTCACCAACATGCAGTGTTTCCTTGATTGAATTAGCTCTCACACCAATATTTGCGTCTAGAGCCTTTGCATTGAGGGCTATCTGAAAACGGCTGTGGCGCTGAAGTTGCCTGTGAATGTGGAGTTGGTGGCATGTGAAACCCGCATGTGGAGCATTCGTTTGTGTGGGATGCTCTACCAGGTTCATTCCTAGATAATGCACTCAAAGGACACTAAGCATAGAGTGTGAAAACTGAGTTTCCTTGAGAGCTGCTTGGAAGCCTGATGGTGTGTGAAGTTAGTGAGCCAAATGGAGTTGTTCTCCCACAAGAACCACTCGGCTGATACTTCTTCAATACGCCCTTCACCAACATGCAGTGTTTCCTTGATTGAATTAGCTCTCACACCAATATTTGCGTCTAGAGCCTTTGCATTGAGGGCTATCTGAAAACGGCTGTGGCGCTGAAGTTGCCTGTGAATGTGGAGTTGGTGGCATGTGAAACCCGCATGTGGAGCATTCGTTTGTGTGGGATGCTCTACCAGGTTCATTCCTAGATAATGCACTCAAAGGGCACTAAGCATAGAGTGTGAAAACTGAGTTTCCTTGAGAGCTGCTTGGAAGCCTGATGGTGTGTGAAGTTAGTGAGCCAAATGGAGTTGTTCTCCCACAAGAACCACTCGGCAGATCCTTCTTCAATATGCCCTTCACCAACATGCAGTGTTTCCTTGATTGAATTAGCTCTCACACCAATATTTGCGTCTAGAGCCTTTGCATTGAGGGCTATCTGAAAACGGCTGTGGCGCTGAAGTTGCCTGTGAATGTGGAGTTGGTGGCATGTGAAACCCGCATGTGGAGCATTCGTTTGTGTGGGATGCTCTACCAGGTTCATTCCTAGATAATGCACTCAAAGGGCACTAAACATAGAGTGTGAAAACTGAGTTTCCTTGAGAGCTGCTTGGAAGCCTGATGGTGTGTGAAGTTAGTGAGCCAAATGGAGTTGTTCTCCCACAAGAACCACTCGGCTGATCCTTCTTCAATATGCCCTTCACCAACATGCAGTGTTTCCTTGATTGAATTAGCTCTCACACCAATATTTGCGTCTAGAGCCTTTGCATTGAGGGCTATCTGAAAACGGCTGTGGCGCTGAAGTTGCCTGTGAATGTGGAGGTGGTGGCATGTGAAACCCACATGTGGAGCATTCGTTTCTGTGGGATGCTCTACCAGGTTCATTCCTAGATAATGCACTCAAAGGGCACTAAGCATAGAGTGTGAAAACTGAGTTTCCTTGAGAGCTGCTTGGAAGCCTGATGGTGTGTGAAGTTAGTGAGCCAAATGGAGTTGTTCTCCCACAAGAACCACTCGGCTGATCCTTCTTCAATATGCCCTTGACCAACATGCAGTGTTTCCTTGATTGAATTAGCTCTCACACCAATATTTGCGTCTAGAGCCTTTGCATTGAGGGCTATCTGAAACAGGCTGTGGCGATGAAGTTGCCTGTGAATGTGGAGTTGGTGGCATGTGAAACCCGCATGTGGAGCATTCGTTTGTGTGGGATGCTCTACCAGGTTCATTTCAGTCCTAGCCATACAAAGGGCACTAAGCATAGAGTGTGAAAACTGAGTTTCCTTGAGAGCTGCTTGGAAGCCTGATGGTGTGTGAAATTAGTGAGCCAAATGGAGTTGTTCTCCCACAAGAATCAATCGGCTGATCCTTCTTCAATATGCCCTTCACCAACATGCAGTGTTTCCTTGATTGAATTAGCTCTCACACCAATATTTGCGTCTAGAGCCTTTGCATTGAGGGCTATCTGAAAACGGCTGTGGCGCTGAAGTTGCCTGTGAATGTGGAGTTGGTGGCATGTGAAACCCGCATGTGGAGCATTCGTTTGTGTGGGATGCTCTACCAGGTTCATTCCTAGATAATGCACTCAAAGGGCACTAAGCATAGAGTGTGGAACCTGAGTTTCCTTGAGAGCTGCTTGGAAGCCTGATGGTGTGTGAAGTTAGTGAGCCAAATGGAGTTGTTTTCCCACAAGAACCACTCGGCTGATCCTTCTTCAATATGCCCTTCACCAACATGCAGTGTTTCCTTGATTGAATTAGCTCTCACACCAATATTTGCGTCTAGAGCCTTTGCATTGAGGGCTATCTGAAAACGGCTGTGGCGCTGAAGTTGCCTGTGAATGTGGAGTTGGTGGCATGTGAAACCCGCATGTGGAGCATTCGTTTGTGTGGGATGCTCTACCAGGTTCATTCCTAGATAATGCACTCAAAGGACACTAAGCATAGAGTGTGAAAACTGAGTTTCCTTGAGAGCTGCTTGGAAGCCTGATGGTGTGTGAAGTTAGTGAGCCAAATGGAGTTGTTCTCCCACAAGAACCACTCGGCTGATCCTTCTTCAATACGCCCTTCACCAACATGCAGTGTTTCCTTGATTGAATTAGCTCTCACACCAATATTTGCGTCTAGAGCCTTTGCATTGAGGGCTATCTGAAAACGGCTGTGGCGCTGAAGTTGCCTGTGAATGTGGAGTTGGTGGCATGTGAAACCCGCATGTGGAGCATTCGTTTGTGTGGGATGCTCTACCAGGTTCATTCCTAGATAATGCACTCAAAGGGCACTAAGCATAGAGTGTGAAAACTGAGTTTCCTTGAGAGCTGCTTGGAAGCCTGATGGTGTGTGAAGTTAGTGAGCCAAATGGAGTTGTTCTCCCACAAGAACCACTCGGCAGATCCTTCTTCAATATGCCCTTCACCAACATGCAGTGTTTCCTTGATTGAATTAGCTCTCACACCAATATTTGCGTCTAGAGCCTTTGCATTGAGGGCTATCTGAAAACGGCTGTGGCGCTGAAGTTGCCTGTGAATGTGGAGTTGGTGGCATGTGAAACCCGCATGTGGAGCATTCGTTTGTGTGGGATGCTCTACCAGGTTCATTCCTAGATAATGCACTCAAAGGGCACTAAGCATAGAGTGTGAAAACTGAGTTTCCTTGAGAGCTGCTTGGAAGCCTGATGGTGTGTGAAGTTAGTGAGCCAAATGGAGTTGTTCTCCCACAAGAACCACTCGGCTGATCCTTCTTCAATATGCCCTTCACCAACATGCAGTGTTTCCTTGATTGAATTAGCTCTCACACCAATATTTGCGTCTAGAGCCTTTGCATTGAGGGCTATCTGAAAACGGCTGTGGCGCTGAAGTTGCCTGTGAATGTGGAGTTGGTGGCATGTGAAACCCGCATGTGGAGCATTCGTTTCTGTGGGATGCTCTACCAGGTTCATTCCTAGATAATGCACTCAAAGGGCACTAAGCATAGAGTGTGAAAACTGAGTTTCCTTGAGAGCTGCTTGGAAGCCTGATGGTGTGTGAAGTTAGTGAGCCAAATGGAGTTGTTCTCCCACAAGAACCACTCGGCTGATCCTTCTTCAATATGCCCTTCACCAACATGCAGTGTTTCCTTGATTGAATTAGCTCTCACACCAATATTTGCGTCTAGAGCCTTTGCATTGAGGGCTATCTGAAAACGGCTGTGGCGCTGAAGTTGCCTGTGAATGTGGAGTTGGTGGCATGTGAAACCCGCATGTGGAGCATTCGTTTCTGTGGGATGCTCTACCAGGTTCATTCCTAGATAATGCACTCAAAGGGCACTAAGCATAGAGTGTGAAAACTGAGTTTCCTTGAGAGCTGCTTGGAAGCCTGATGGTGTGTGAAGTTAGTGAGCCAAATGGAGTTGTTCTCCCACAAGAACCACTCGGCTGATCCTTCTTCAATATGCCCTTCACCAACATGCATTGTTTCCTTGATTGAATTAGCTCTCACACCAATATTTGCATCTAGAGCCTTTGCATTGAAGGCTATCTGAAAACGGCTGTGGCGCTGAAGTTGCCTGTGAATCTGGAGTTGGTGGCATGTGAAACCCGCATGTGGAGCATTCGTTTGTGTGGGATGCTGACCAAGGTTCATTTCAGTCCTAGGCACACAACGAGCACTAAGCATAGAGTGTGAAAACAGAGTTTCCTTGAGAGCTGCTTGGAAGCCTGATGGTGTGTGAAATTATTGAGCCAAATGGAGTTGTTCTCCCACAAGAATCACTCGGCTGATCCTTCTTCAATATGCCCTTCACGAACATGCAGTGTTTCCTTGATTGAATTAGCTCTCACACCAATATTGGCGTCTAGAGCCTTTGCATTGAGGGCTATCTGAAAACGGCTGTGGCGCTGAAGTTGCCTGTGAATGTGGAGTTGGTGGCATGTGAAACCCGCATGTGGAGCATTCGTTTGTGTGGGATGCTCTACCAGGTTCATTCCTAGATAATGCACTCAAAGGGCACTAAGCATAGAGTGTGAAAACTGAGTTTCCTTGAGAGCTGCTTGGAAGCCTGATGGTGTGTGAAGTTAGTGAGCCAAATGGAGTTGTTCTCCCACAAGAACCACTCGGCTGATCCTTCTTCAGTATGCCCTTCACCAACATGCAGTGTTTCCTTGATTGAATTAGCTCTCACACCAATATTTGCGTCTAGAGCCTTTGCATTGAGGGCTATCTGAAAACGGCTGTGGTGCTGAAGTTGCCTGTGAATGTGGAGTTGGTGGCATGTGAAACCCGCATGTGGAGCATTCGTTTGTGTGGGATGCTGACCAAGCTTCATTTCAGTCCTAGGCACACAAAGAGCACTAAGCATAGAGTGTGAAAACTGAGTTTCCTTGAGAGCTGCTTGGAAGCCTGATGGTGTGTGAAGTTAGTGAGCCAAATGGAGTTGTTCTCCCACAAGAACCACTCGGCTGATCCTTCTTCAATATGCCCTTCACCAACATGCAGTGTTTCCTTGATTGAATTAGCTCTCACACCAATATTTGCGTCTAGAGCCTTTGCATTGAGGGCTATCTGAAAACGGCTGTGGCGCTGAAGTTGCCTGTGAATGTGGAGTTGGTGGCATGTGAAACCCGCATGTGGAGCATTCGTTTGTGTGGGATGCTCTACCAGGTTCATTCCTAGATAATGCACTCAAAGGGCACTAAGCATAGAGTGTGAAAACTGAGTTTCCTTGAGAGCTGCTTGGAAGCCTGATGGTGTGTGAAGTTAGTGAGCCAAATGGAGTTGTTCTCCCACAAGAACCACTCGGCTGATCCTTCTTCAATATGCCCTTCACCAACATGCAGTGTTTCCTTGATTGAATTAGCTCTCACACCAATATTTGCGTCTAGAGCCTTTGCATTGAGGGCTATCTGAAAACGGCTGTGGCGCTGAAGTTGCCTGTGAATGTGGAGTTGGTGGCATGTGAAACCCGCATGTGGAGCATTCGTTTGTGTGGGATGCTCTACCAGGTTCATTCCTAGATAATGCACTCAAAGGGCACTAAGCAGAGAGTGTGAAAACTGAGTTTCCTTGAGAGCTGCTTGGAAGCCTGATGGTGTGTGAAGTTAGTGAGCCAAATGGAGTTGTTCTCCCACAAGAACCACTCGGCTGATCCTTCTTCAATATGCCCTTCACCAACATGCAGTGTTTCCTTGATTGAATTAGCTCTCACACCAATATTTGCGTCTAGAGCCTTTGCATTGAGGGCTATCTGAAAACGGCTGTGGCGCTGAAGTTGCCTGTGAATGTGGAGTTGGTGGCATGTGAAACCCGCATGTGGAGCATTCGTTTGTGTGGGATGCTCTACCAGGTTCATTCCTAGATAATGCACTCAAAGGGCACTAAGCATAGAGTGTGAAAACTGAGTTTCCTTGAGAGCTGCTTGGAAGCCTGATGGTGTGTGAAGTTAGTGAGCCAAATGGAGTTGTTCTCCCACAAGAACCACTCGGCTGATCCTTCTTCAATATGCCCTTCACCAACATGCAGTGTTTCCTTGATTGAATTAGCTCTCACACCAATATTTGCGTCTAGAGCCTTTGCATTGAGGGCTATCTGAAAACGGCTGTGGCGCTGAAGTTGCCTGTGAATGTGGAGTTGGTGGCATGTGAAACCCGCATGTGGAGCATTCGTTTGTGTGGGATGCTGACCAAGATTCATTTCAGTCCTAGGCACACAAAGAGCACTAAGCATAGAGTGTGAAAACTGAGTTTCCTTGAGAGCTGCTTGGAAGCCTGATGGTGTGTGAAGTTAGTGAGCCAAATGGAGTTGTTCTCCCACAAGAACCACTTTTCTGATCCTTCTTCAATATGCCCTTGACCAACATGCAGTGTTTCCTTGATTGAATTAGCTCTCACACCAATATTTGCGTCTAGAGCCTTTGCATTGAGGGCTATCTGAAAACGGCTGTGGCGCTGAAGTTGCCTGTGAATGTGGAGTTGGTGGCATGTGAAACCCGCATGTGGAGCATTCGTTTGTGTGGGATGCTCTACCAGGTTCATTCCTAGATAATGCACTCAAAGGGCACTAAGCATAGAGTGTGAAAACTGAGTTTCCTTGAGAGCTGCTTGGAAGCCTGATGGTGTGTGAAGTTAGTGAGCCAAATGGAGTTGTTCTCCCACAAGAACCACTCGGCTGATCCTTCTTCAATATGCCCTTCACCAACATGCAGTGTTTCCTTGATTGAATTAGCTCTCACACCAATATTGGCGTCTAGAGCCTTTGCATTGAGGGCTATCTGAAAACGGGTGTGGCGCTGAAGTTGCCTGTGAATGTGGAGTTGGTGGCATGTGAAACCCGCATGTGGAGCATTCGTTTGTGTGGGATGCTGACCAAGCTTCATTTCAGTCCTAGGCACACAAAGAGCACTAAGCATAGAGTGTGAAAACAGAGTTTCCTTGAGAGCTGCTTGGAAGCCTGATGGTGTGTGAAGTTAGTGAGCCAAATGGAGTTGTTCTCCCACAAGAACCACTCGGCTGATCCTTCTTCAATATGCCCTTCACCAACATGCAGTGTTTCCTTGATTGAATTAGCTCTCACACCAATATTTGCGTCTAGAGCCTTTGCATTGAGGGCTATCTGAAAACGGGTGTGGCGCTGAAGTTGCCTGTGAATGTGGAGTTGGTGGCATGTGAAACCCGCATGTGGAGCATTCGTTTGTGTGGGATGCTCTACCAGGTTCATTCCTAGATAATGCACACAAAGAGCACTAAGCATAGAGTGTGAAAACTGAGTTTCCTTGAGAGCTGCTTGGAAGCCTGATGGTGTGTGAAGTTAGTGAGCCAAATGGAGTTGTTCTCCCACAAGAACCACTCGGCTGATCCTTCTTCAATATGCCCTTCACCAACATGCAGTGTTTCCTTGATTGAATTAGCTCTCACACCAATATTGGCGTCTAGAGCCTTTGCATTGAGGGCTATCTGAAAACGGCTGTGGCGCTGAAGTTGCCTGTGAATGTGGAGTTGGTGGCATGTGAAACCCGCATGTGGAGCATTCGTTTGTGTGGGATGCTCTACCAGGTTCATTCCTAGATAATGCACTCAAAGAGCACTAAGCATAGAGTGTGAAAACTGAGTTTCCTTGAGAGCTGCTTGGAAGCCTGATGGTGTGTGAAGTTAGTGAGCCAAATGGAGTTGTTCTCCCACAAGAATCACTCGGCTGATCCTTCTTTAATATGCCCTTCACCAACATGCAGTGTTTCCTTGATTGAATTAGCTCTCACACCAATATTTGCGTCTAGAGCCTTTGCATTGAGGGCTATCTGAAAACGGCTGTGGCGCTGAAGTTGCCTGTGAATGTGGAGTTGGTGGCATGTGAAACCCGCATGTGGAGCATTCGTTTGTGTGGGATGCTCTACCAGGTTCATTCCTAGATAATGCACTCAAAGGGCACTAAGCATAGAGTGTGAAAACTGAGTTTCCTTGAGAGCTGCTTGGAAGCCTGATGGTGTGTGAAGTTAGTGAGCCAAATGGAGTTGTTCTCCCACAAGAACCACTCGGCTGATCCTTCTTCAATATGCCCTTCACCAACATGCAGTGTTTCCTTGATTGAATTAGCTCTCACACCAATATTTGCGTCTAGAGCCTTTGCACTGAGGGCTATCTGAAAACGGCTGTGGCGCTGAAGTTGCCTGTGAATGTGGAGTTGGTGGCATGTGAAACCCGCATGTGGAGCATTCGTTTGTGTGGGATGCTCTACCAGGTTCATTCCTAGATAATGCACTCAAAGGGCACTAAACATAGAGTGTGAAAACTGAGTTTCCTTGAGAGCTGCTTGGAAGCCTGATGGTGTGTGAAGTTAGTGAGCCAAATGGAGTTGTTCTCCCACAAGAACCACTCGGCTGATCCTTCTTCAATATGCCCTTCACCAACATGCAGTGTTTCCTTGATTGAATTAGCTCTCACACCAATATTTGCGTCTAGAGCCTTTGCATTGAGGGCTATCTGAAAATGGCTGTGGCGCTGAAGTTGCCTGTGAATGTGGAGTTGGTGGCATGTGAAACCCGCATGTGGAGCTTTCGTTTGTGTGGGATGCTCTACCAGGTTCATTCCTAGATAATGCACTCAAAGGGCACTAAGCATAGAGTGTGAAAACTGAGTTTCCTTGAGAGCTGCTTGGAAGCCTGATGGTGTGTGAAGTTAGTGAGCCAAATGGAGTTGTTCTCCCACAAGAACCACTCGGCTGATCCTTCTTCAATATGCCCTTCACCAACATGCAGTGTTTCCTTGATTGAATTAGCTCTCACACCAATATTTGCGTCTAGAGCCTTTGCATTGAGGGCTATCTGAAAACGGCTGTGGCGCTGAAGTTGCCTGTGAATGTGGAGTTGGTGGCATGTGAAACCCGCATGTGGAGCATTCGTTTGTGTGGGATGCTCTACCAGGTTCATTCCTAGATAATGCACTCAAAGGGCACTAAGCATAGAGTGTGAAAACTGAGTTTCCTTGAGAGCTGCTTGGAAGCCTGATGGTGTGTGAAGTTAGTGAGCCAAATGGAGTTGTTCTCCCACAAGAACCACTCGGCTGATCCTTCTTCAATATGCCCTTCACCAACATGCAGTGTTTCCTTGATTGAATTAGCTCTCACACCAATATTTGCGTCTAGAGCCTTTGCATTGAGGGCTATCTGAAAACGGCTGTGGCGCTGAAGTTGCCTGTGAATGTGGAGTTGGTGGCATGTGAAACCCGCATGTGGAGCATTCGTTTGTGTGGGATGCTCTACCAGGTTCATTCCTAGATAATGCACTCAAAGGGCACTAAACATAGAGTGTGAAAACTGAGTTTCCTTGAGAGCTGCTTGGAAGCCTGATGGTGTGTGAAGTTAGTGAGCCAAATGGAGTTGTTCTCCCACAAGAACCACTCGGCTGATCCTTCTTCAATATGCCCTTCACCAACATGCAGTGTTTCCTTGATTGAATTAGCTCTCACACCAATATTTGCGTCTAGAGCCTTTGCATTGAGGGCTATCTGAAAACGGCTGTGGCGCTGAAGTTGCCTGTGAATGTGGAGTTGGTGGCATGTGAAACCCGCATGTGGAGCTTTCGTTTGTGTGGGATGCTCTACCAGGTTCATTCCTAGATAATGCACTCAAAGGGCACTAAGCATAGAGTGTGAAAACTGAGTTTCCTTGAGAGCTGCTTGGAAGCCTGATGGTGTGTGAAGTTAGTGAGCCAAATGGAGTTGTTCTCCCACAAGAACCACTCGGCTGATCCTTCTTCAATATGCCCTTCACCAACATGCAGTGTTTCCTTGATTGAATTAGCTCTCACACCAATATTGGCGTCTAGAGCCTTTGCATTGAGGGCTATCTGAAAACGGCTGTGGCGCTGAAGTTGCCTGTGAATGTGGAGTTGGTGGCATGTGAAACCCGCATGTGGAGCATTCGTTTGTGTGGGATGCTGACCAAGCTTCATTTCAGTCCTAGGCACACAAAGAGCACTAAGCATAGAGTGTGAAAACTGAGTTTCCTTGAGAGCTGCTTGGAAGCCTGATGGTGTGTGAAGTTAGTGAGCCAAATGGAGTTGTTCTCCCACAAGAACCACTCGGCTGATCCTTCTTCAATATGCCCTTCACCAACATGCAGTGTTTCCTTGATTGAATTAGCTCTCACACCAATATTTGCGTCTAGAGCCTTTGCATTGAGGGCTATCTGAAAACGGCTGTGGCGCTGAAGTTGCCTGTGAATGTGGAGTTGGTGGCATGTGAAACCCGCATGTGGAGCATTCGTTTGTGTGGGATGCTCTACCAGGTTCATTCCTAGATAATGCACTCAAAGGGCACTAAGCATAGAGTGTGAAAACTGAGTTTCCTTGAGAGCTGCTTCGAAGCCTGAAGGTGTGTGAAGTTAGTGAGCCAAATGGAGTTGTTCTCCCACAAGAACCACTCGGCTGATCCTTCTTCAATATGCCCTTCACCAACATGCAGTGTTTCCTTGATTGAATTAGCTCTCACACCAATATTGGCGTCTAGAGCCTTTGCATTGAGGGCTATCTGAAAACGGCTGTGGCGCTGAAGTTGCCTGTGAATGTGGAGTTGGTGGCATGTGAAACCCGCATGTGGAGCATTCGTTTGTGTGGGATGCTGACCAAGCTTCATTTCAGTCCTAGGCACACAAAGAGCACTAAGCATAGAGTGTGAAAACTGAGTTTCCTTGAGAGCTGCTTGGAAGCCTGATGGTGTGTGAAGTTAGTGAGCCAAATGGAGTTGTTCTCCCACAAGAACCACTCGGCTGATCCTTCTTCAATATGCCCTTCACCAACATGCAGTGTTTCCTTGATTGAATTAGCTCTCACACCAATATTTGCGTCTAGAGCCTTTGCATTGAGGGCTATCTGAAAACGGCTGTGGCGCTGAAGTTGCCTGTGAATGTGGAGTTGGTGGCATGTGAAACCCGCATGTGGAGCATTCGTTTGTTTGGGATGCTCTACCAGGTTCATTACTACATAATGCACTCAAAGGGCACTAAGCATAGAGTGTGAAAACTGAGTTTCCTTGAGAGCTGCTTGGAAGCCTGATGGTGTGTGAAGTTAGTGAGCCAAATGGAGTTGTTCTCCCACAAGAACCACTCGGCTGATCCTTCTTCAATATGCCCTTCACCAACATGCAGTGTTTCCTTGATTGAATTAGCTCTCACAGCAATATTTGCGTCTAGAGCCTTTGCATTGAGGGCTATCTGAAAACGGCTGTGGCGCTGAAGTTGCCTGTGAATGTGGAGTTGGTGGCATGTGAAACCCGCATGTGGAGCATTCGTTTGTGTGGGATGCTGACCAAGCTTCATTTCAGTCCTAGGCACACAAAGAGCACTAAGCATAGAGTGTGAAAACTGAGTTTCCTTGAGAGCTGCTTGGAAGCCTGATGGTGTGTGAAGTTAGTGAGCCAAATGGAGTTGTTCTCCCACAAGAACCACTCGGCTGATCCTTCTTCAATATGCCCTTCACCAACATGCAGTGTTTCCTTGATTGAATTAGCTCTCACACCAATATTTGCGTCTAGAGCCTTTGCATTGAGGGCTATCTGAAAACTGGTGTGGCACTGAAGTTGCCTGTGAATGTGGAGTTGGTGGCATGTGAAACCCGCATGTGGAGCATTCGTTTGTGTGGGATGCTCTACCAGGTTCATTCCTAGATAATGCACACAAAGAGCACTAAGCATAGAGTGTGAAAACTGAGTTTCCTTGAGAGCTGCTTGGAAGCCTGATGGTGTGTGAAGTTAGTGAGCCAAATGGAGTTGTTCTCCCACAAGAACCACTCGGCTGATCCTTCTTCAATATGCCCTTCACCAACATGCAGTGTTTCCTTGATTGAATTAGCTCTCACACCAATATTTGCGTCTAGAGCCTTTGCATTGAGGGCTATCTGAAAACGGCTGTGGCGCTGAAGTTGCCTGTGAATGTGGAGTTGGTGGCATGTGAAACCCGCATGTGGAGCATTCGTTTGTGTGGGATGCTCTACCAGGTTCATTCCTAGATAATGCACTCAAAGAGCACTAAGGATAGAGTGTGAAAACTGAGTTTCCTTGAGAACTGCTTGGAAGCCTGATGGTGTGTGAAGTTAGTGAGCCAAATGGAGTTGTTCTCCCACAATAATCACTCGGCTGATCCTTCTTTAATATGCCCTTCACCAACATGCAGTGTTTCCTTGATTGAATTAGCTCTCACACCAATATTGGCGTCTAGAGCCTTTGCATTGAGGGCTATCTGAAAACGGCTGTGGCGCTGAAGTTGCCTGTGAATGTGGAGTTGGTGGCATGTGAAACCCGCATGTGGAGCATTCGTTTGTGTGGGATGCTCTACCAGGTTCATTCCTAGATAATGCACTCAAAGGGCACTAAGCATAGAGTGTGAAAACTGAGTTTCCTTGAGAGCTGCTTGGAAGCCTGATGGTGTGTGAAGTTAGTGAGCCAAATGGAGTTGTTCTCCCACAAGAACCACTCGGCTGATCCTTCTTCAATATGCCCTTCACCAACATGCAGTGTGTCCTTGATTGAATTAGCTCTCACACCAATATTTGCGTCTAGAGCCTTTGCATTGAGGGCTATCTGAAAACGGCTGTGGCGCTGAAGTTGCCTGTGAATGTGGAGTTGGTGGCATGTGAAACCCGCATGTGGAGCATTCGTTTGTGTGGGATGCTCTACCAGGTTCATTCCTAGATAATGCACTCAAAGGGCACTAAACATAGAGTGTGAAAACTGAGTTTCCTTGAGAGCTGCTTGGAAGCCTGATGGTGTGTGAAGTTAGTGAGCCAAATGGAGTTGTTCTCCCACAAGAACCACTCGGCTGATCCTTCTTCAATATGCCCTTCACCAACATGCAGTGTTTCCTTGATTGAATTAGCTCTCACACCAATATTTGCGTCTAGAGCCTTTGCATTGAGGGCTATCTGAAAACGGCTGTGGCGCTGAAGTTGCCTGTGAATGTGGAGTTGGTGGCATGTGAAACCCGCATGTGGAGCTTTCGTTTGTGTGGGATGCTCTACCAGGTTCATTCCTAGATAATGCACACAAAGGGCACTAAGCATAAAGTGTGAAAACTGAGTTTCCTTGAGAGCTGCTTGGAAGCCTGATGGTGTGTGAAGTTAGTGAGCCAAATGGAGTTGTTCTCCCACAAGAACCACTCGGCTGATCCTTCTTCAATATGCCCTTCACCAACATGCAGTGTTTCCTTGATTGAATTAGCTCTCACAGCAATATTTGCGTCTAGAGCCTTTGCATTGAGGGCTATCTGAAAACGGCTGTGGCGCTGAAGTTGCCTGTGAATGTGGAGTTGGTGGCATGTGAAACCCGCATGTGGAGCATTCGTTTGTGTGGGATGCTCTACCAGGTTCATTCCTAGATAATGCACTCAAAGGGCACTAAGCATAGAGTGTGAAAACTGAGTTTCCTTGAGAGCTGCTTGGAAGCCTGATGGTGTGTGAAGTTAGTGAGCCAAATGGAGTTGTTCTCCCACAAGAACCACTCGGCTGATCCTTCTTCAATATGCCCTTCACCAACATGCAGTGTTTCCTTGATTGAATTAGCTCTCACACCAATATTTGCGTCTAGAGCCTTTGCATTGAGGGCTATCTGAAAACGGCTGTGGCGCTGAAGTTGCCTGTGAATGTGGAGTTGGTGGCATGTGAAACCCGCATGTGGAGCATTCGTTTGTGTGCGATGCTCTACCAGGTTCATTCCTAGATAATGCACTCAAAGGGCACTAAGCATAGAGTGTGAAAACTGAGTTTCCTTGAGAGCTGCTTGGAAGCCTGATGGTGTGTGAAGTTAGTGAGCCAAATGGAGTTGTTCTCCCACAAGAACCACTCGGCTGATCCTTCTTCAATATGCCCTTCACCAACATGCAGTGTTTCCTTGATTGAATTAGCTCTCACACCAATATTTGCGTCTAGAGCCTTTGCATTGAGGGCTACCTGAAAACGGCTGTGGCGCTGAAGTTGCCTGTGAATGTGGAGTTGGTGGCATGTGAAACCCGCATGTGGAGCATTCGTTTGTGTGGGATGCTCTACCAGGTTCATTCCTAGATAATGCACTCAAAGGGCACTAAGCATAGAGTGTGAAAACTGAGTTTCCTTGAGAGCTGCTTGGAAGCCTGATGGTGTGTGAAGTTAGTGAGCCAAATGGAGTTGTTCTCCCACAAGAACCACTCGGCTGATCCTTCTTCAATATGCCCTTCACCAGCATGCAGTGTTTCCTTGATTGAATTAGCTCTCACACCAATATTTGCGTCTAGAGCCTTTGCATTGAGGGCTATCTGAAAACGGCTGTGGCGCTGAAGTTGCCTGTGAATGTGGAGTTGGTGGCATGTGAAACCCGCATGTGGAGCATTCGTTTGTGTGGGATGCTCTACGAGGTTCATTCCTAGATAATGCACTCAAAGGGCACTAAGCATAGAGTGTGAAAACTGAGTTTCCTTGAGAGCTGCTTGGAAGCCTGATGGTGTGTGAAGTTAGTGAGCCAAATGGAGTTGTTCTCCCACAAGAACCACTCGGCTGATCCTTCTTCAATATGCCCTTCACCAACATGCAGTGTTTCCTTGATTGAATTAGCTCTCACACCAATATTTGCGTCTAGAGCCTTTGCATTGAGGGCTATCTGAAAACGGCTGTGGCGCTGAAGTTGCCTGTGAATGTGGAGTTGGTGGCATGTGAAACCCGCATGTGGAGCATTCGTTTGTGTGGGATGCTCTACCAGGTTCATTCCTAGATAATGCACACAAAGAGCACTAACCATAAAGTGTGAAAACTGAGTTTCCTTGAGAGCTGCTTGGAAGCCTGATGGTGTGTGAAGTTAGTGAGCCAAATGGAGTTGTTCTCCCACAAGAACCACTCGGCTGATCCTTCTTCAATATGCCCTTCACCAACATGCAGTGTTTCCTTGATTGAATTAGCTCTCACACCAATATTTGCGTCTAGAGCCTTTGCATTGAGGGCTATCTGAAAACGGCTGTGGCGCTGAAGTTGCCTGTGAATGTGGAGTTGGTGGCATGTGAAACCCGCATGTGGAGCATTCGTTTGTGTGGGATGCTCTACCAGGTTCATTCCTAGATAATGCACTCAAAGGGCACTAAGCATAGAGTGTGAAAACTGAGTTTCCTTGAGAGCTGCTTGGAAGCCTGATGGTGTGTGAAGTTAGTGAGCCAAATGGAGTTGTTCTCCCACAAGAACCACTCGGCTGATCCTTCTTCAATATGCCCTTCACCAACATGCAGTGTTTCCTTGATTGAATTAGCTCTCACACCAATATTTGCGTCTAGAGCCTTTGCATTGAGGGCTATCTGAAAACGGCTGTGGCGCTGAAGTTGCCTGTGAATGTGGAGTTGGTGGCATGTGAAACCCGCATGTGGAGCATTCGTTTGTGTGGGATGCTCTACCAGGTTCATTCCTAGATAATGCACACAAAGAGCACTAAGCATAAAGTGTGAAAACTGAGTTTCCTTGAGAGCTGCTTGGAAGCCTGATGGTGTGTGAAGTTAGTGAGCCAAATGGAGTTGTTCTCCCACAAGAACCACTCGGCTGATCCTTCTTCAATATGCCCTTCACCAACATGCAGTGTTTCCTTGATTGAATTAGCTCTCACACCAATATTTGCGTCTAGAGCCTTTGCATTGAGGGCTATCTGAAAACGGCTGTGGCGCTGAAGTTGCCTGTGAATGTGGAGTTGGTGGCATGTGAAACCCGCATGTGGAGCATTCGTTTGTGTGGGATGCTCTACCAGGTTCATTGCTAGATAATGCACTCAAAGGGCACTAAGCATAGAGTGTGAAAACTGAGTTTCCTTGAGAGCTGCTTGGAAGCCTGATGGTGTGTGATGTTAGTGAGCCAAATGGAGTTGTTCTCCCACAAGAACCACTCGGCTGATCCTTCTTCAATATGCCCTTCACCAACATGCAGTGTTTCCTTGATTGAATTAGCTCTCACACCAATATTTGCGTCTAGAGCCTTTGCATTGAGGGCTATCTGAAAACGGCTGTGGCGCTGAAGTTGCCTGTGAATGTGGAGTTGGTGGCATGTGAAACCCGCATGTGGAGCATTCGTTTGTGTGGGATGCTCTACCAGGTTCATTCCTAGATAATGCACTCAAAGGGCACTAAGCATAGAGTGTGAAAACAGAGTTTCCTTGAGAGCTGCTTGGAAGCCTGATGGTGTGTGAAGTTAGTGAGCCAAATGGAGTTGTTCTCCCACAAGAACCACTCGGCTGATCCTTCTTCAATATGCCCTTCACCAACATGCAGTGTTTCCTTGATTGAATTAGCTCTCACACCAATATTTGCGTCTAGAGCCTTTGCATTGAGGGCTATCTGAAAACGGGTGTGGCGCTGAAGTTGCCTGTGAATGTGGAGTTGGTGGCATGTGAAACCCGCATGTGGAGCATTCGTTTGTGTGGGATGCTCTACCAGGTTCATTCCTAGATAATGCACTCAAAGGACACTAAGCATAGAGTGTGAAAACTGAGTTTCCTTGAGAGCTGCTTGGAAGCCTGATGGTGTGTGAAGTTAGTGAGCCAAATGGAGTTGTTCTCCCACAAGAACCACTCGGCTGATCCTTCTTCAATATGCCCTTCACCAACATGCAGTGTTTCCTTGATTGAATTAGCTCTCACACCAATATTTGCGTCTAGAGCCTTTGCATTGAGGGCTATCTGAAAATGGCTGTGGCGCTGAAGTTGCCTGTGAATGTGGAGTTGGTGGCATGTGAAACCCGCATGTGGAGCATTCGTTTGTGTGGGATGCTCTACCAGGTTCATTCCTAGATAATGCACTCAAAGGGCACTAAGCATAGAGTGTGAAAACTGAGTTTCCTTGAGAGCTGCTTGGAAGCCTGATGGTGTGTGAAGTTAGTGAGCCAAATGGAGTTGTTCTCCCACAAGAACCACTCGGCTGATCCTTCTTCAATATGCCCTTCACCAACATGCAGTGTTTCCTTGATTGAATTAGCTCTCACACCAATATTTGCGTCTAGAGCCTTTGCATTGAGGGCTATCTGAAAACGGCTGTGGCGCTGAAGTTGCCTGTGAATGTGGAGTTGGTGGCATGTGAAACCCGCATGTGGAGCATTCGTTTGTGTGGGATGCTCTACCAGGTTCATTCCTAGATAATGCACTCAAAGGGCACTAAGCATAGAGTGTGAAAACTGAGTTTCCTTGAGAGCTGCTTGGAAGCCTGATGGTGTGTGAAGTTAGTGAGCCAAATGGAGTTGTTCTCCCACAAGAACCACTCGGCTGATCCTTCTTCAATATGCCCTTCACCAACATGCAGTGTTTCCTTGATTGAATTAGCTCTCACACCAATATTTGCGTCTAGAGCCTTTGCATTGAGGGCTATCTGAAAACGGCTGTGGCGCTGAAGTTGCCTGTGAATGTGGAGTTGGTGGCATGTGAAACCCGCATGTGGAGCATTCGTTTGTGTGGGATGCTCTACCAGGTTCATTCCTAGATAATGCACTCAA
This sequence comes from Ochotona princeps, assembly GCF_030435755.1. Taxonomy (NCBI): domain Eukaryota; kingdom Metazoa; phylum Chordata; class Mammalia; order Lagomorpha; family Ochotonidae; genus Ochotona; species Ochotona princeps. Next base: position 62,953 of record NW_026698563.1, read on the forward strand.
AGGGCACTAAGCATAGAGTGTGAAAACTGAGTTTCCTTGAGAGCTGCTTGGAAGCCTGATGGTGTGTGAAGTTAGTGAGCCAAATGGAGTTTTTCTCCCACAAGAACCACTCGGCTGATCCTTCTTCAATATGCCCTTCACCAACATGCAGTGTTTCCTTGATTGAATTAGCTCTCACACCAATATTTGCGTCTAGAGCCTTTGCATTGAGGGCTATCTGAAAACGGCTGTGGCGCTAAAGTTGCCTGTGAATGTGGAGTTGGTGGCATGTGAAACCCGCATGTGGAGCATTCGTTTGTGTGCGATGCTCTACCAGGTTCATTCCTAGATAATGCACTCAAAGGGCACTAAGCATAGAGTGTGAAAACTGAGTTTCCTTGAGAGCTGCTTGGAAGCCTGATGGTGTGTGAAGTTAGTGAGCCAAATGGAGTTGTTCTCCCACAAGAACCACTCGGCTGATCCTTCTTCAATATGCCCTTCACCAACATGCAGTGTTTCCTTGATTGAATTAGCTCTCACACCAATATTTGCGTCTAGAGCCTTTGCATTGAGGGCTATCTGAAAACGGCTGTGGCGCTGAAGTTGCCTGTGAATGTGGAGTTGGTGGCATGTGAAACCCGCATGTGGAGCATTCGTTTGTGTGGGATGCTCTACCAGGTTCATTCCTAGATAATGCACTCAAAGGGCACTAAGCATAGAGTGTGAAAACTGAGTTTCCTTGAGAGCTGCTGGGAAGCCTGATGGTGTGTGAAGTTAGTGAGCCAAATGGAGTTTTTCTCCCACAAGAACCACTCGGCTGATCCTTCTTCAATATGCCCTTGACCAACATGCAGTGTTTCCTTGATTGAATTAGCTCTCACACCAATATTTGCGTCTAGAGCCTTTGCATTGAGGGCTATCTGAAAACGGCTGTGGCGCTGAAGTTGCCTGTGAATGTGGAGTTGGTGGCATGTGAAACCCGCATGTGGAGCATTCGTTTGTGTGCGATGCTCTACCAGGTTCATTCCTAGATAATGCACTCAAAGGGCACTAAGCATAGAGTGTGAAAACTGAGTTTCCTTGAGAGCTGCTTGGAAGCCTGATGTTGTGTGAAGTTAGTGAGCCAAATGGAGTTGTTCTCCCACAAGAACCACTCGGCTGATCCTTCTTCAATATGCCCTTCACCAACATGCAGTGTTTCCTTGATTGAATTAGCTCTCACACCAATATTTGCGTCTAGAGCCTTTGCATTGAGGGCTATCTGAAAACGGCTGTGGCGCTGAAGTTGCCTGTGAATGTGGATTTGGTGGCATGTGAAACCCGCATGTGGAGCATTCGTTTGTGTGCGATGCTTACCAGGTTCATTTCCTAGATAATGCACACAAAGAGCACTAAGCCATAGAGTGTGAAAAACTGAGTTTCCTTGAGAGCTGCTTGGAAGCCTGATGGTGTGTGAAGTTAGTGAGCCAAATGGAGTTGTTCTCCCCACAAGAACCACTCGGCTGATCCTTCTTCAATATGCCCTTCACCAACATGTCAGTGTTTCTGATTGAATTAGCTCTCACACCAATATTTGCGTCTAGAGCCTTTGCATTGAGGGCTATCTGAAAACGGCTGTGGCGCTGAAGTTGCTGTGAATGTGAGTTGTGGCATGTGAAACCCGCATGTGGAGCATTCGTTTGTGTGGGATGCTCTACCAGGTTCATTCCTAGATAATGCACTCAAAGGGCACTAAGCATAGAGTGTGAAAACTGAGTTTCCTTGAGAGCTGCTTGAAGCCTGATGGTGTGTGAAGTTAGTGAGCCAAATGGAGTTGTTCTCCACAAGAACCACTCGGCTGATCCTTCTTCAATATGCCCTTCACCAACATGCGTGTTTCCTTGATTGAATTAGCTCTCACACCAATATTTGCGTCTAGAGCCTTTGCATTGAGGGCTATCTGGAAAACGGCTGTGGCGCTGAAGTTGCCTGTGAATGTGGAGTTGGTGGCATGTGAAAACCCGCATGTGGGAGCATTCGTTTGTGTGGGATGCTCTACCAGGTTCATTCCTAGATAATGCACTCAAAGGGCACTAAGCATAGAGTGTGAAAACTGAGTTTCCTTGAGAGCTGCTGGGAAGCCTGATGGTGTGTGAAGTTAGTGAGCCAAATGGAGTTGTTCTCCCACAAGAACCACTCGGCTGATCCTTCTTCAATATGCCCTTCACCAACATGCAGTGTTTCCTTGATTGAATTAGCTCTCACACCAATATTTGCGTCTAGAGCCTTTGCATTGAGGGCTATCTGAAAACGGCTGTGGCGCTGAAGTTGCCTGTGAATGTGGAGTTGGTGGCATGTGAAACCCGCATGTGGAGCATTCGTTTGTGTGCGATGCTCTACCAGGTTCATTCCTAGATAATGCACTCAAAGGGCACTAAGCATAGAGTGTGAAAACTGAGTTTCCTTGAGAGCTGCTTGGAAGCCTGATGGTGTGTGAAGTTAGTGAGCCAAATGGAGTTGTTCTCCACAAGAACCACTCGGCTGATCCTTCTTCAATATGCCCTTCACCAACATGCAGTGTTTCCTTGATTGAATTAGCTCTCACACCAATATTTGCTGTCTAGAGCCTTGCATTGAGGGCTATCTGAAAATGGCTGTGGCGCTGAAGTTGCCTGTGAATGGGAGTTGGTGGCATGTGAAACCCGCATGTGGAGCATTCGTTTGTGTGGATGCTCTACCAGGTTCATTCCTAGATAATGCACTCAAAGGGCACTAAGCATAGAGTGTGAAAACTGAGTTTCCTTGAGAGCTGCTTGGAAGCCTGATGGTGTGTGAAGTTAGTGAGGCCAAATGGAGTTGTTCTCCCACAAGAACCACTCGGCTGATCCTTCTTCAATATGCCCTTCACCAACATGCAGTGTTTCCTTGATTGAATTAGCTCTCACACCAATATTTGCGTCTAGAGCCTTTGCATTGAGGGCTATCTGAAAACGGCTGTGGCGCTGAAGTTGCCTGTGAATGTGGAGTTGGTGGCATGTGAAACCCGCATGTGGAGCATTCGTTTGTGTGGATGCTCTACCAGGTTCATTCCTAGATAATGCACTCAAAGGGCACTAAGCATAGAGTGTGAAAACTGAGTTTCCTTGAGAGCTGCTTGGAAGCCTGATGGTGTGTGAAGTTAGTGAGCCAAATGGAGTTGTTCTCCCCACAAGAACCACTCGGCTGATCCTT